>NW_025791066.1:112443-188504 GCF_907164935.1 Osmia bicornis bicornis
TTCTATCCCACAGTCACAGGGGAGGTTTTGATGGGTTTTCCTTCCCTTGGTGTTTGGTCCGCGGGAGCTATTTTATTTCACTCCTACCCTCCGTGCACTCCGAAAAGTGCATGGCGAACATTCCCCTATCCGCCACCTGGGGACGCGCCACGTCGGGGTATCACCTCCCCGCCCTGCCAGTACACTTGGCCAGGTCCGTGGGTCCCTCTGAATCCTTTTTTTTTTTTTTGGTTTAGTTGGAAGAGAAAATGCGTTTGCGCACGCGCGGATGGGTTCCCCTTTTCGTCTATTCGCCTAGAGGGGGCCCGGGCAGTGTCGGACTCATGTCCTCCCTGGAGGGGCAGCCTGGCGCCCGTGAGGTGAGGGCAAACCCAAAGAGGCAACGCCAGAAGGGGCAACACCTGGCAACCCAACCCTTAAGGGTTGGGTTTAGCCCAAGAGTAGGCCACAGCCCTGAAGGGGCGACCTAGACGGGCAGCCCAGATTGGGCACTCCCGAGGCTGGACATACTACCCACGAAAACCTCTCCCCTAACGTGGGCCGCCGGTACCTTTTCACTCGTTAGAATTCATAAAGGAATACCAGCGTATAGCCACAACGACGCTTCGGCACTTCAGCGCATGGCGTTTTTGCGGGCGGCCGCAATAACGCCATGCGCTAGGCACATGGGGCATCTGCAGATCAACGACGTTGCACCTCCGATCCAGCGGTAGGACATTTTCAACCTGTACGGTAAGGCACAGGATTTTTCTTCGGCCACGACCAGGAACCGAAGTAAGCCCATTCCGGGTGGTCGCGCCATGTGTTCACCTGCCAGGGCAGGAGCTTGCTCTTCGACACGGCCAGGAACCGGGAGATCGTATCTCCACGGCTGACCGTGTCCATCTTCGTCCACCATGGTTGGTTGATAATGACGATGTGGCTTATCCTAGATGTCATCACGCCCACCTGACCTTCCACGAGGACAGGCCATTTTTTTTTCAGCAACGATCGGCACCGGGGGGACATCCTCCAGGATCGGCACCGGGGGGACATATTCCCGGCGTGACCGCGCCATCTCTTCGCCTGCCTAGCACTATTGCCAGGACAGGGGTTCCTCTACGGCCACGACCAGGAACCGGAGCTCCTGCTCAACGGGTGATCGCGTCATGTGTTCACCTCTTTTAACAGGGCTTGCTCTCCAGCACAGCCAGGGCCTGGGGCGAGTCCTTTCCCCGGTTGACTGTGCCACATCTTGGTAGGCTGCAATCCTCGATGACCTGTCCCATACATACTTTACACACACACACACACGCTCATGACAGGCATAGCGCTTCGAGTAGCGCTTCGAATGCCCCAAATATGCAACGATAAATAATGAATAAATAATGAGTAAAGAATAAATGAATAAATAAATGAATAAATGAATGAGTGAATGAATAAATAAATAATGAATAATGAATAGGAATTAATAAGCACATGAAGCCCATGAATAGAATAGAGGAGCCCATACATTCAATAACAGCTGTCATAATAAGCATACTAAACATACCAAACATACTAAAACTGGTTAAATCAAATCACAAATACAACGGGAAATAAATATATATATGCATCTAATGCATCTAATGCAATAGAGCAGTTAATGAATAGTTAACAGTAAAAGAAACAGTAAGCAATATGAGAACGTGAGAAACTGTGAAGTAAACATAAGTAGTATTGCACGCAAGCAGGCAAGCGAGCATATGTGAACTGGACATAAGCAAATGACCAACAAAACCTCCAAAACCTAAAACGTCAAACATACATACATACAGTCGAGCAGCCAAATAGCAGAAGTGGAATATTTAACATTCAATACTAGCGCACAATATAATCACCTAAACTTAAACTCAAGATAAACCATAAATTTGAGATGAAATAAGCCAAGGATGTGAACCGTAAAGTAAAATAAAGTCGCCAGACAGATAGCAAATAGCAATCCAGCCATGAGAAAAGAGAAGCAAACATAACATAACATAGAATGCTACTAATTATTATCAGAGGTAAAGGTAAATAAGGTACAGTATAAAATATAGAATATAGGGTATAACCAGAAAGTAAGCTGGGAAGAAAATAAATAGGTGAGCGTAATGTCATACTAATAATTGAAACCATTCATTGAAACTATTAAGTTACTTAAGTTTACTTGCAGGAACATTTACGTGACCACAACCTCAACGTGGTTGGCAAGCGAACATGATGGAGTACAATACAATGATCAAATGAAGGCAATAAAAAACAATTAGAAATTATTGCGAGCAAATCATCAATAAAGATAAGTAGCAACATATACCTCATAATGAGAACAATAGGAAGAGACAGAACTGTTAACATCAGAAATTAACCATAGTATTAAATGTAAAATGTAACATAATCGTAGTCTATTTGCAGGAAGCGCTAACGCCAGCCAATGGAAGTGGAGGTAGAGTGTAATTAACGGATAACAGGAGAAGAGAATACCCATCTGCTTTAATATGGGGAGCACATGAGACCTAAATCGGCATAAACCATAAGGCAGATCAAACAATTCAAATAGTTATAAATTGAGTAGATTAGATTGTTACTGGATTATAAGACCGCTCCGATAAGTATGGTATTAATATTAATACTGATACAGGTAAGTCGATGCAATACAGCGCGTGGTGAAAACTAATCAATAATAAACAATCAATAATAAACCCCACATACAACCATATTACTACTAAATCATAATATAAAGGTACAGGAAAACTAAACTACACTACAATAGATCAAAATTACTATGAACATATGTGTATATATAATATGTAACGAAAACACTCCAAATATAATCAATTTAATAAGTATACCGATGTAGATAATTAATTAAACTCCTCATACCATAGTCAGTTTAAATGATGCAGTTCCATTAAACCCCCTTTAATACCAATTAATAGAAAAGGCATATAGGTGCTAAACCAAGCCAGACACTCCTATAAGAAAGTCATATGAGATCCACGTTCAAGAAATTCAAAGAATTTAAGGAACCATAACGCATATATGTATGTATAGAAAACCATAAAGACATTGTATCATGCAGGACGGACTACCGCAGCGTATACCTCCCTGAGCACCAGCCGTATTAACCAATACTGAACTAACACTTTCCAAATCAGAATCAAAATCAGAATCAGAATTGTAATTAAGAAAGGGTAATTAATGTACAAAAGATTGCACAAAGTACAGTAAGTATTCAAAATACACAGATTCACAACTGTCACAGCTGCACTAGAATTGAATTAAACATAGTATGCAAAACATTATCCTGAGGGGGGGTACGAAGATCTACAAAAGAGCAGTGAATAATATTATAGGAACATGGAACGTAAAACGTAACACTCAATTGAAGAAGAAGTCACTAAAACATATCAAGTGACCAAGAATAAAAATAAGAAAAGAATAAGGATAGTGAATAGTGAACGGCACACAATAAACCAATAAACCAATAAACCAATGTCGTTACACGTCATTCATATCTAAATTGCTAAAGGATATATGATACATCTTATAGTCTACAATTAATTGACAATGCCGGGGAGCCCAAACAACCCCCGAAAGCTTAGAAACAATGCATGATACTACAAGAGGAACTAAAGAGCTAAGAACTAAGAAACAAGAAACCAGAATCAGAATCAAACCCACCCTAAAAGTATGCAAAGGGATTATAAACGCAATATACGCATATGATATAAACTCATTAATCCATCCAATCCAGATAGACTCTTCTAAATTCCATAATACAAGACCTATTAAACTAATTCAAATAAATATAACCGCAAATATAATCGGATATATAATCATCACAGATATAACCATAGCTATAATCACAGCAGGTAAAATAAAGCAGACACATATTAATAATCTGTATCAAGTAATTTAATTCAATGCAATTCGATATGCCATATGCCATTGATAATTACTCTGTACATTTACTTACTCAATTATAATAATATAATGGAATAGAAAGTTAGGAAGTTATATAATAATCATGCAATACAATACAATTTAATACAGCATACTGGTTAAGTATAGCCTAACATAGCTAACTAATATAGCTGAATAACTGGACACAATCCAAGGTCTAAAATAATAATACTATAATATACATATAATATATTCAATGCCTAAAATGGTCACAAGTTGAACGCAGGCTGAACGCAATTGAACGTAGATTGAACGTAGCTTGGATGTAATAAGATTAATAACATAAATAAAATAATACAACATTATAACATAATACAATATAACATAATATAATATAACATAATACAGCATATAATATATAATAGTAAGTAATATAAATGCACCGAATGCATAAAATGCACAAAACGGAGCTAATGATACCACATTAACAAATACACTGCAATTACACTACAATACAATACCTCCGAGCGCAGCACATTAGTACGCGCACTGTCACAGCAATCACATCCGCACGAATAAATTCAAAATTTAAATTAGAAAATTCAAAATTCAATAATTTCAATAAATTCAATTCAATTAATTAATTAATTCAGTTCAATTGACACTTATCACTTAACACTTCGTATCACATCACATCATAGATGACCGATGACCATGTCAACGTCAACTAAGGTAGGAAACCGGGCGAAGTAAAATAAAGAGCGCGAGCATAAACCATAAAGAACATAGATACCTAGTGTTCGAATTCCCTAGTCCATACCATAATGATTATCGACCATCAAGTTAACCACCAAATCATCAAATTAATCAACTAATTATACAGAATATATAAACGTTCAAAACCGAAAAGCGGAAATAAAAGCGAAAATACTTCAACAACTTTCAATAAATCACATAATTTCATAAATAATAAGTAAAGCATGCAATACTGCCCGAAGATGAGCCGTAAAGCTATCCCTAGTCGGTAACCAACCGCAGCACCAGAGATATTACCAACCGCAAATATTCCATCCACCACATAATACTCGGCCGCTCGCTCCGTAACGGTTCTGTAACGGTTATCCACAGACCAATTATCTGCCGCGCAGCAATTACGTACCGCGCGCCAGTTACCCGGTAGACACAGTTATCGACTGCAAAACCATCCATCGTGCAGCCGCGCAATCCTAGGAATCCATACTTACCATCAAACTTATCATCAAAGATAAGTCTGATATACAGAACTTTCACGAAGGTATAAAGCACACGAACATCAAATCAAGCTTCCAGACAGACCAAGATGGAGGAATAATCAGTTAGTAAAATCAATGCTACGGTTATTTATTATATATAAATATGAATCATACGTTTGTAATAGGGTGGAATGAAATAAATATAAATTACATATAAATTACAAATTACAAACAATAAGGAAAAATAAAATGAAATCAAATGAATCAACCCGAATAAGATCCACAGATAGCGCAGATTGCAGGACACACTGTATTACTACATATCGCGCCGCAGAAAGCAGATTATACAAAACAACAGAACAACAGAATCAACGGAATCAGGAATCGCCACAGAACGAAGGGCCGAATAAATAAATAGAATAAAACTTTTAACTTAGACAAAATCAACCAGTAAAGTCAAACAACGTCAACATCGCATGCGATCAGGAAAGTCCCGTGAGCCCACTAAAAACAACTCTCGGTCAAATAATATTAGTTAGTAAAATAAAATAATAAATCAATGAAACTAGAATAAATCATGGTAACAGGCATCTAGCAGAAATGAAATATGAAGCAGAAATGAATCAATAAATCAAGAAAAATCGAATCAGATCAATGTATAGCTTTAATCAATCAACATCAGAATGAAGGAATGAATGAATAATAAATGAATGAATGTACGTAAACTGAATGCAGGTAAAACAGTTAAGGATATTCACAAATTGGGAACTACAGAAAGTGTGTAATGCGCAACATACGTAACCAACATAACCGACATAATGAAATGTAATGTAATGAAATGTAATATAATGTAAAATAATAAATACAGCAAATGAGTTATATTCCAACTAAATATAACCGTAGGCCTTATTGGCTCAATCCCCCCTACATTATAAATCATAGATTATACGGTTATAAGTCATAGTGTTCGGAAATGCGTTGATTTCAACCGACGCCACACGAACCGCGGCAGCACTCTTCAGCGCGACCGGCAGCCACCTTGGATGCCGGTCAGGCTGACCAATCACCGAGCTTGACGTCACCGGGAAGAAGCCAACGGCTCTTGCTACGACGAAGCCGGTGGTTCGGCCATTACGGTTTTGTATCGTTATGGTAAACACGTCCAGTACTGATTCCAAAAATTTCTAGTGGAATTAACGAATTTCGATTCTAAAGAACTCAGCATCGCAACGCGAATTCTGTGCCGACGGCCAACGCGAACTCGCGGTTAATCTAGTTCGTGCAAATCCACGAAATTAGTAGAATTTCGTGGTGACCACGTGTTGAATCAACACGTTCTCAACCGGTTCTCAATCGCAAGCTCAAGACCTCCTTACAATCTCGAATACTTTTGAACACATAGATTGCAAATTGTAAATTGCAAATTGTAAATTGTAAGCGATTGCGTCCATACAAATGCAAAAGAAATAAAAATTTACACCGAAAGATGTATAAGGATAAATCAAAGCACGCCTCGCAAGCATCCCAGTTTCCGCCACGCGCGCAAATCCGGCCGTAAATAAACAGGCTTGTATGCACTCTCGTACAGGGACTTTCCAACAACCATGCCACTGGGCAGCATGCATCGATTCAGAGAAAAGAATAGAGATCCATATTGGGACCTTGCAAGACAACACAATCGGCCAGCGTCGTCGCTCCAAACGACAATAAACAGCCGTTCAAAACGAACGTCTTACCGATTAGGTAAGGAAGAAGAAACACTGTGGCCCCTTTCTTTGAGGTAATTCTGCACTATTGTAAGCTGTATTCACTATTCAGAGCTGTAAATGCCACTTTGAGCGCAGCTGTGCAGAAGAAGAACAAGAAGAAGAAGAAATAGCTCGCAATATGTGCGTGACGCCCCATTGCTTCAGGTAAATCTGCAAATATTTCGCAAGCGGTGCGAGCTATGGCAAAATGTTAAGAGACCTTTTTTGTAGGAAATTAAATCTCCTACTATTTATGTTGTATGAGATTTTTTGATCAGATCCGTAGTTTTCGAGATGTATCGAGATGTTTAAAAGTTCCGTTATTACTATATCTTCCTTAGAAATAATGTAATATACTGATTGCTTCGTACAGATGAATGTACATTTAATAATAATATCATTATTACTATATGTGCATTAGGTATGTAATATACATTTAATAACAATATCATTATTACCATATCTGAATTAGATATGTAATATACATTTAACAACAATATCATTATTGCTATATCTGCATTGGATATGTAATATACATTTAATAACAATATCATTATTACCCTATCTACGTTAGAAACAATGTATTATACTTATTCCCTCCTACAGATCAATGTACATTTAATAACAATATCATTATTACTATATCTGCATTAGATATGTAATATACATTTAACACGTCTAGCGCCACGCCGGTCCCTAGGGACCGGCGCAAAACTCTCCGTTGAGGCCTCGCCGGTCCGTACGGACCGGCGGCAGACTTTTCGTTCGTGTTATCATCGCCCGCGTGTCGGTCCCTCCGTACTTGTGAGACAGAACGTTCATTTTTGGCGGCATCGTTTTTATTTGGTCAATGCTTTAAGGAAAACAATATAATACTTAAAAACATTAATGTAATTTATTGAGACAAGATACTGGGCTACGATATCTATGAAACTGAGGATTTGTTACGCATTCGGGCGTCATTAGGCCTCGCTCTTCGGGTTTTTATCTACTATAAAGGAGAACGGACAATAAGGATATAACCAAAGTATATGTGCAAGTCGATAGGTAAACATACGAAGGAAAGGCCCGGCCGGGTTACGTTACCCGACATCTCTTTATACTCTGGCTCGCCTACCGGCGAGCGGCCCGGCAGGGCCCGGCTGACGGCTAACTGTGACCTGAACGGAACGGCACAAGAATTCGGCGTGGCGCATAACGTGTTAATAACAATATCATTATTACTATATCTACGTTAGAAATATTGTAATATACAGATTGCTTCGCACAGATCAATGTACATTTAATAACAATACCATTATCACTATATCTGCATTAGATATGTAATATACATTTAATAACAATATCATTCTTAGTATATCTACATTAGATATAACGTAATATACTGATTCGTTACCACAGATCAGTGTACATTTAATAACAATATCATTATTACTATATCCACATTAGATATAATGAAATCTACTGGCACCTTCCTACAGATCAATGTACACTTAGTACATTATTACTATAGTATCATTATTACTATATCTGCATTCGATATGTAATATACATTTAATAACAATATCATTATTACTATATCTGCATTAGATATGTAATATACATTTCATAACAATATCATTATTACTATATCTGCATAGTAGGCGCAGGAGAGGAGATGACACTGCGGTTCCCATGGCTGCAGGTTGTCTCTCCATCTCGCAGATCAACTTGCAGCACTGCAAAGCGGCCACGGACCTGCTCCGTTGGCGACTTGCGGCGCAGCACACAGATATACATAAATACACGAATATAGCCCTGATACAAGAGCCCTGGTTAATCCAAGGGCAAGTAGGGGCGCTAGATATGAAACAAGGCTCCATCTTCCATGGAGACCTGGAGACTGGACCCAGGGCATGCGTGTACGCGAAAAGAGGACTCGGGGCAACGAAACTGGCAGAATTCTGCACAAGAGACCAAGCAGCAGTCCTACTCCCAGCGGGGGTGGGAGGTAGCAGGGCGAACCTGGTGGTTTGCTCGACTTACCAGCCCTATGACTCTGAGGGGCACCCGCCAACGAGGGAACTCAGAGAGCTGCCGGACTACTGCAAGGTCAACGGGCTGCAACTAGTGATTTGGTGCGACGCAAATGCTCACCATATCGTCTGGGGCAGCAGCAATTATAACAAAAGAGGCGAGGCATTATTAGAATACCTCGCTACCACGGATCTGGAGATTCTAAACAGAGGCTCCAGTCCAACGTTTGTCACCTCCCGGCGACAGGAGGTGCTTGACATCACGCTGGCCTCCGCAAAGGCGGCCCAAGCCATACAAGATTGGCGTGTGGAAGATGAGGCTACGCTATCTGACCACAGGCTAATCACTTTCAAGTTAAAGACGAATGCAGACCTAAGGGCCTCGGAAACATACAGGAACCCCAGGGCCACCTGCTGGCCTCAATACCGTGAGAGCCTAGTGGGAGAGCTCAGGGGGCACTGCGTGATACCGAGGACCACGAAGGGGATCGAGATGGAGGTCGCAAGACTGCAGGCCTCAATCATCGGCTCCTACGAAAGATCATGCCCGTTAAAACAAAGGAGAGAAAGCAAAAGGGTTCCCTGGTGGAACAATGAACTGAATAAGCTCAGAGCCAGGGCGCGGAAGCTTCTGAACAAGGCGATGAAGGCAAATACCGTAGAAGCCTGGGACTCGTATAAAGAGGCCCAGAAGGCCTACAAAAAAACGATCAGAGTATCCAAAAGAAGGACCTGGAAAAACTTCTGCCAAGAAACCGAGGCCCTACCGCTGGTAGCTAGGCTTCGGAAGGTATTTGTGTCCGGGCCTCCACAAAAACCGGAAGGTCTAAAAGTTCCCAATGGAGGAGTCACAGTTAACTCCCTGCAGACGTTGAGCCACCTTGTGGAGACGCACTTCCCAGGCTCGGAACTGATACCGGAGGAACTGTTCCAGAAGGAACAGGCACCTCTCAGGAACAGCGCACGGGACTGGGAACTGGCCGCAAAGGTGGTCACGATAGACAGATTAAGATGGGCTATAAACTCATTTAGTAGGTACAAAAGCCCGGGTGTAGACGGGATTTTCCCGGCTCTTCTTCAGGAAGCCGGAGAGGACCTGTTGAAGCAGCTATGTAAGATATACAGAGCATGCCTAGCACTGGGATATGTACCGCTTCAATGGAGAATAGCCAGGGTGGTCTTCCTGCCTAAGCCAGGCAGAAGTGGCTACGATACGGCGAAATCCTTCAGGCCAATCAGCCTAACATCCTTTCTACTAAAAACTTTAGAAAGGCTGGCTGATAGGCACATCAGAGAGCATGCACTGGCAGAAAGGCCAATACACGCCTCCCAGCATGCGTACCAGTCGGGCAAATCCGTGGAAACGGCGCTCCACCATCTTGTAAGGGAGGTGGAAGAGGACCTATCCCAGGGGGAGTCCGTCGTGAGTATTTTCATAGACATAGAAGGGGCTTTCGACAGCACATCTTTCGATGTGATGAATGAAGCAGCAAGAAGCTTCGGGATTGACGACAGTCTGGTCACCTGGATCGACAATATGCTACGAACCAGGACCATAATAACCTCCTCGGATGGGTCTTCGTTGAGGGCACGCATCGCAAGGGGTTGCCCGCAGGGGGGGAGTCCTGTCTCCCCTGCTGTGGACCCTTGTGGTAGACGGGCTACTCCGCAGGCTCAGCGAGGAAGGTTTTCTGGTGATAGGGTATGCGGATGACATCTGCATATTGGTTAGAAGCAGACACCCGCACTATATAGCGAGAAGACTGCAAGAAGCACTCATACTCGTGCAAAAATGGTGCCTATCCCATAAACTCATGGTAAACCCTATCAAGACGGAGATGGTACTATTCTCGAGGAAAAGACGCTTTGAATTCAAGGCCCCCTCACTGTTCGGGGTGGAGATTAGTCTATCCATCTCAGCGAAATATCTAGGGGTCACCCTAGATATGAAGCTAAATTGGAAACTCCACATCGGAAAGCAGGCACAAAAGGCAATCGCAACTAACTGGGCCTGCAGGAGGATGTTTGGAACTACGTGGGGACTAAAACCAAGAATGGTCAGGTGGATATACACCGCAATCTTGGACCCCAAGTAACATATGCCTCTGTTGTATGGTGGAATGTTGTATGGTGTATGGTTTCCTCTATGAAGAAACAATGCAACAGGAGGCACCTGGAGAAGATCCACCGCCTAGCATTGCTCGGGATGACTGGGGCTTTCCGCACCACACCGACAATGGCACTGGGGGCAGTCATGGACCTGGCACCACCACATATCATGGTGGAAGCAGGAGCCAAGAGCACGGCCGTAAAACTGTTCTTAGCAGGCAAATGGAAGATGGCTTCAACGGGCCACGCGTCTATCCTTAGGGAATTCAGGGAACCAGTAGGGGCCTTAACTCTAGGAGGAGACGCGTGCGACCCGACATACCATTTTAAAAACAGCTTCCGGGTAAACATCCCATTCAAGGAAGCGTGGGAAGTAAACCGGGAGGAACTCCTCACTCCGGGAGGGCTGATCTGGTATACCAACGGCTCCAAAACCAAGACGGGTACCGGAGCAGGAATATGGGGGGAGAGGCCCAGGGCAGAGATAGCAATGTCCCTGGACCCGCACGTATCCATCCTTCAAGCGAAAGTGTTTGCCATATGGGCATGTGCCAAGCTGTGCTTGGAACGGAACTATAGGGACAAGCACATCTACATCTGTAGTGACAGTAAGGCTGCGCTTGGATCCATACGTGCTACGATAGTGCGATCCATGCTGGTACAAGACTGCACGGACATGTTGGAACGGCTGGCTAATAACAACAACCGCGTCAACCTAATCTGGGTACCTGGATATGCAGGTATCCCGGGAAACGAGAAGGCGAATATGCTGGCAAGGGAAGGAGCTAGAAGGCCCAGCCCAGACACAGCATACCGCATAGGTGTCGATAGAGGGACGGCAAAGGAGACGGTGAGGGAGTGGGCGTGTACCCAAACCCACCTGACCTGGAGCAGTACTCAGGGAATGAGACACACTAAGGCCATGTTCAAAGGGCCATCGTCAAGGCTAGGCAAGACTGTGAGTCGCCTAGACAGAAACCAATTGCGTTTGCTCGTGGGGCTCATTACTGGGCACTGGTATACGAGGAAACACTTGATGCACCTAGGAACCGGCAACGAACCAAGGTGCCCTAGATGTGGAGAGGAGGACGAGACTCCCATCCACCTGATATGGCGTTGTTGAGGACTGGAGGCCCTAAGGCGATCTTGTTTTAGGGCTGTCACACTTGACAACGCACGTATGGAGGACATTGGAGTGGGAAGGCTTCTGGGCTTTGCCAAAGAGGCCGGCCTACACAATACACCTCAACCTTAGTACTGCCCACAGGGGCTCGGGCACAATGGTCCCGGGAGGACTGAGTGCCCGGAAACAGCGCAGTAATAATAATAACTACATCTGCATTAGATATGTAATATACATTTAATAACAATATCGTTATTAGTATATCTACATTAGATGTAATGGAATATACTGGTTCGTTACTACAGATCAGTGTACATTTAATAACAATATCATTTTTACTATATCTGCATCAGATATGTAAGGCACATTTAATTCATTATTACTAAATCTACATTAGATATAATGTAATATACTGATTCGTTACTACAGATCAATGTACATTTAATAACAATATCATTATTACTATACCCCCATTAGATATAATGTAATATATTGATACCTTCCTACAGATCAATGTACATTTAATAACAATATTATTATTACTATATCTGCGTTAGATATGTAATATACGTGTAATAACAATATCATTATTACTATATCTAGGTTAGAAACAATGTAATACACTTATCCCTTCGTACAGATCAATGTACATTTAATAACAATATCATTATTACTATATCTATATTAGATACAATGTAATATACTAACTCCTTCATACAGATCAATGTACATTTAATAACAATATCATTATTACTATATGTTGCATTAGATATGTAATATACATTAAATAACAACAACATTATTACTGTATCTACATTTGATGCAATGTAATATCTTGATACCTTCCTGCAGATCTAGTACATTTAGTAACAATATCATTATTACTATATCTACATTAGATATAATGTAATATACTGATTCGTTACCACAGATCAGTGTACATTTAATAACAATATCATTATTACTATATCCACATTAGAAACAATATGTTCTCGGCGAGAATTAGAGTTTACTGAATAGGCGTGGATTCCGTATTTTCAAAGACGTGGGCGTCGAGGAGAAGATGAACGACACAGCTTAGCGGTCACTAATTGTGTATAAATTATAATTTTTACACAATGAGTAGTGAATTAAGCACTACAAAAATCACACTTGTGTTTGAATTTGGGATTCCACGATTCACAGACTTCGCGGTGCAAGGCACTGAAATGATTTTAAAAATGCTCTAAACTCGAGTAAAGATAAAGATCTTGGTCGTTGTTGTCGCTTGATAATCGCCCTCTGAATTGCTTTCGCATTAATGCCGTAACGGTTCGAATTTAGGAGTTTTAATATTGGCGAGCGCTCGGATCAGTCGTTAGACAGCGCAGCAGCGATTACTTTTACTTATTTGGTGAAGACGGGATTATCGACCCGTGTTACCGACCGAGATATTCGTACGAGATTGATTTGCGAAATTCGTACACGTACACACGTTATAAAGATGCAGAAACACCGTGGCCCCTTTCTCTGAGGTAACTTTGCACTATTCTGAGCTGTATTCACTATTCTACGCTGTAAATGCCACTTCCAGCGCAGCTGTGCAGAAGAAGAACGAGAAAGAGAACAAGTATCTCGGAATATGTGCGTGACGCCCCTTTTCTTGAGGTAAATCAGCAAATATCTCGGAAACGGTGCGAGCTATGGCAAAATGCTAACAGACCTTTTTTGTAGAAAATGAAATTTCCTGCTATTTATGTTCTATAAATGTCCATAGATCTGTAGGAAGGTATCAGTATAATACATTGCATCTAATGTAGATATAGTAATAATGATATTGTTATACAATGTATATTACATATCTAATTCATATATGGTAATAATGATATTGTTATTAAATGTATATTACATATCTAATGCAGATATAGTAATAATGATATTGTTATTAAATGTTGTGACCCTTTCGGGGGTTCACTCTATACGATTCTACAATTCTCTATTACAAACGTTGGGCGCCAGCCACTCGCGGTGGCAATCAAAATTTGGACAAAGGGACAGAATGGGGGTCGTTACAGGGGATGGGACTCGTGGCACTTACGTCCTTACAATCTCGCGGGGGAGTACGCAAGGAGGATTTTCGAGGGTTAGGGAAGATCTCAGGGTGAGGGAGGTTTCTGGAAGTTCGTATACGTTACGCGTAGGGGGATTTTGTGGACGGGAGTAACAGGGGCTGGACAAAAGGGTTCGCAAAATATAACGACGGATAACCGGCGCGATACGCGGGCGCGAAATTCCGAAATCGAAGGGTGCCGTTGCCGAACTCACTCTTTTACAAATTATAATAGTAGTAAGGGCTCACCAAAACGCTTCGCACTCTCTCGCACTTCGCAAATCGCTACTCTCGATATTCGCCAAAAATCGTCGCTCTCAAAATCTCTATATTCGCTTTCTTAGATAGCCAAGGGCTCAATGACGGCTCGTCGTCGCTGTCGCGACGACGGGTCCGTCGCGGGATGATTTTTGGGGAGGGGATGGGGAATAGGAAGGGGGCCTTTTCTGGCAACGGAATAGATTGGTTATCGATTATCGATCTGCCGGTGTTCGGGTTCGATGGGGCTGGCGGATCTCCGGCCGTGGCGGGTGGACTGAGGTCTTCGGGCTCGGCGACAGATGGCTCCAGGTGGACGTTTGTATCAGCTGCTGGGCCGCTTCGTCTCTTTTTCCGAAGTGCCGCGTTGCTTTTCCTCTCCTGGAGGGTGGGAGGTCTGTCGCCGGCCTCGTAGCTCCTTCTTGCGGGTGATCCCTGTTGTCTCTTGTCCGTCGCCTCCATCGGCCCGACACCGGCGGGCGGGGAAAGGGGTGAGGTGTTAGGAGGGTTAAGGGTCATTTCTAGGTGGGATTTGAGGTGGGCGAAGCGCAGCGATTGTAACGGGGGGGCACAGGTGTCACCACGTTACAACACCCCCCCGCCTTGACCGGAAACGGGAGATACAACGGGTAGGGATAAGGACCTAGGTGAACAATAATTTTGAGAGAAGAGAGATCCAAGATCGGTGGGTTCTCGCGGACACTCATCCTTCCATGCTGCGCTCTCATTCAGGGGGGGTCGCGGACATGAGCGACCCTCCTGTTGTCGTGTCGAATCATAGCATTTTAAAATGATGGACCTGTAATAGAAACGGGTTAGTATCCGGCCGAAATCATAAAGAAAAAAAAAGGGGGGAGAATCTAGACGCTGGGTGGAGAAATAATTACTTAATTTTACCTGCCTTGGGTTTCGACTACTCGTTGTGCCGAAATTTTTATGCGAATTAAAGGAGAGTGGCAGGTATGCCTGATTTTTGGTAGGATGTTTGGAAGGGTTTCGTCGTTGTCTCGTTCGTCTGTCCGTTCGTCTTAGTGCTGGGCGGTCGTCCAAAATAATAATAAAAAAATGAGTCTATGTCAGGTAAGGTGGGACTGGGTGGATTGGTGGGAAGTATTTTTAGGGGCTCATTTGGGGGATAGGAGGGTGCATAGAGGGATAAGGACCGGAAGGGTAAAGGGACAGTTAAAGGAGAAGAGCAAAAGAGAGAACCAGAAGCAAGGGAAAGAATGTGAGAAGAGAAGGAATAGTGGAAAAGAAGAGAAGGGATAGAAAAAAAAGAGAAAGAGAAAGAGAAAGAGAAAGAGAAAGAGAAAGAGAAAGAGAAAGAGAAAGAGAAAGAGAAAGAGAAAGAGAAAGAGAAAGAGAAAGAGAAAGAGAAAGAGAAAGAGAAAGAGAAAGAGAAAGAGAAAGAGAAAGAGAAAGAGAAAGAGAAAGAGAAAGAGAAAGAGAAAGAGAAAGAGAAAGAGAAAGAGAAAGAGAAAGAGAAAGAGAAAGAGAAAGAGAAAGAGAAAGAGAAAGAGAAAGAGAAAGAGATAGTGCGAAACAGAGGGGGAATAGCGGGAAGCGAGAGTAAGGAAAAGGGGAGGATCGTTTAGGGGAGGTTGCTGGGTTTGTGGATTTTAAGGGACATTAGAGGTGGTGGGGGAATTTTGAGGGACATGAGGGGTGGGATCTCGGGGGTTTGGGGACGTGAGGAAGAGGGATAGCCCGGGAATAGGGGTTCTGGGGGTGGATAGCGGGCTAGGGTTCGTCGGAGGAATTTTAGGGATGGGGCCTGGGGTGGTGTGGTGCGGATTGGGGAGGAGTCGCGGCCTTCCTCGGTCTTCATGCGGGCTGCTGCCGCCCGCAGTGTGGCCAAGTGAGGGTCGACGGAAGAGGTGGGGTGCGGGGGAGTGGTTGTTTGGTTTTCGGTTGTGGGAGTTGGGGTACTGGATCTTTGGGGCTGGATTCTCCGTACTACCTCTTGGATTAGGTTAATGCGGATTGTGGGGGTTTGGGAAGCTGTTGGGGGTGTCGGTGAGGAGGGTAGTTCGGGAGTGGATGGTGTGGGGGAAGGAGCGGGGGATACGGAAGGGGTTAGGTATTCGGACTCCTCCGAGTCCGTCTGGACCGCTATTTCGGCGGTCTGTACCGGCGGCCGGCCTCTTAACAGCCGCGGTCGCCGCGGCGCCGGCCTCCTCCTTCGGGCCCTTGTCCCCCGGCCTCTACCTCCTCTCCTTGATGCAAACATCTGTTGGGGTGTAAGTTTGTTAGTGGGATCTTTTTTTGGTGGGCTCTTTGCTGGGGGGGTGGCTTTAGTGGGGGGGTTAGTGTAAATTTTGGTCTCTGGTATCGTCGCTTACGGCTTACGCAAATGGAGTTTTATTATCGTTTGTTTTCGTTTTCCGAGATTTGAGCGTTAAATTTTTGTCTCATTATTGTCGATATTTAGGAAAATTCTAGGTCGTGGGATAGGTAAGGACATGAGGGGAGGTATGGAGGATTGGTCTGTTTTTATCACGTTGATCGTAGGATTTAGGGGGTGTTTTCGGGGTCGTCCTCGTCCTCGACGAGGGGGTGGAGTAGGAGCTTGTTGGGAGGGTATGCTTTGTGTAGGGTTTGGGAGTATTTGGACTTTTCGGGGTCTCCCTCGTCCACGGCGAGGGGGTGGAGTAGGGATGGGTGTTGGAATTATGATTTGAGTATTGTGTGGAGGTATCGGATTTTTCCTCGGTCTCCCTCGCCCTCGGCGTGGGAGTGGAACTGGAGTGGGTGGTGTGTTTATTATCGGTGGAGTGTTTTGGGGTGCTTGGATTTTTCGGGGTCTCCCTCGTCCTCGGCGAGGCGCTGGAGTAGGGGTAGGCGAGGAAGGGGACGTTTGCGTGGGAGTTTGTTGTGGTATTTGTTGGGTGGAAATATCATGGGTTTGTGAAGAAGGTCCTGGCTGAGAAATATTGGTAATATCTTGACTTAAGGAAGGGTTTTCGGAAATTGAATCATCGAAATTTGGAGGGGGTCTAAAGGGTTTAAGGTCTTTAATGTGGACTTTAGGAATGATATTTCCATCAGAATCCTTTAATTCGTATACAACGGGAGAAAGGATTTTTGAAATGGTGTAGGGACCTGAAAATTTAGGGGCGAGTTTGGACGCGAAATTGTGAGCAGCGGAGGAAAGGATTCGTTGGCGTCTCATGACGAGGTCACCAATTTGGTAGCGCTCGTCACGACGCCCACGATTATAATAGGAGGCTTGGCGGTAGGAGGCTTTCTCTAGATTTCGGTGGACAATGTCGTATAAAAGGGTTAACCGGGAAATGCGGTTGGACCATTCTTGGGGATTTCGGGGAATTATTAAAGAATCGGATTTAATTTCGTGGCGGAGGTTTTGGATGGGACGGGGGTTTCGACCAAAATTGAGGAACGCGGGAGAAACGAGGGAGGAGGAATGTACGGCGGTATTATAGGCAAAACAAAATTCAGGAAGGTGTTTGTCCCAATTTCGATGGTCTTCTCCAACAAACGTCGTGATCATGGTTTTGAGAGTTCGATTAACTCTTTCTACAGGATTTGCTTGGGCATGGTAGGGAGGAATTGTCGTCTGTTTGATTCCGTACATTGTCAGTCTGTTCGTTACGTCTCTGTTACAAAATTCTGTACCGTTGTCTGTAAGGAGGAATTTGGGACATCCCCATCGGTGGAGGACAAGGGACTCGAAAGCGGAAAGGATTGGTTTGGCGGAAGCTTTATGGAGGGGTTTTACTTCAATATATTTTGTGAAGAGGTCTTGGAAAACGAGGAGATATTTATTCTGGGATTTACTGGGAGGGAAGGGACCCATAATGTCAGCAGCCACGACGGTCCAGGGCGCCTCCACCGGGCGCTCCCGCATCAACCCCGCCGGTGGCCGCTGCAAAACTTTGCTTTGTTGGCATTGAAGACACCGTCTGACAAATTGGACTACATCCTGAAACATTCCAGGCCAATAGAAATCTTGCGTCAGACGGTAGTACGTCTTATCAATGCCAAGGTGACCGGATTGGGGAGGATCGTGGGCGTCGGAAAGGGCTTTTTGGCGTAAGGAAAGCGGGAGGACTAACTTCCACCCGTCAAGGTCGGGGACGATGGGATCCAATAGGGAATTAGGACGGTGGTAATACAATCGGTTATCTTCAATTGTCCAGTCAGGATATTTGGAGGGAAAATCTCTTACGTCACGGAGTTTATTGGAGTACCATGGATCGGGATCGTTACCGACGGCTGCCACGCCGTCTATTGGGTCGCCGTACATTCGGGAGAGAGCGTCCGGCACGACGTTGTGGGTTCCCCTTCGGTGGACGATTTTCATCGGCTGGCCTTGAAGGGTCAAGGCCCACCGAGCCAATCGTCCAGTAGGGTCCTTTAGGTGGTGAAGCCACCGGAGACTATTGTGGTCCGTTACCACCGTGATTTCGGACCCTTCAATGTAGGGGCGAAATTTTTGGGTTGCCCACACGACGGCCAGACACTCCCTTTCCGTCACGGAGTAGTTTCTCTCCGCGCGAGTGAGGGAACGGCTAGCGTAGGCTATCGGGTGTTCTTCACCGTCTACGGTTTGGACAAGAACTGCCCCGACAGCCGTATCGCTAGCGTCAGTTTGGAGGGAAAAGGGAAGGGTAAAATCGGGACGAGCCAGGACGGGAGTTTTGGTGAGGGCTGTTTTCAAGGTTTCAAACGCGGATGCTTGCTCGAGACCCCATTCCCAAGCAACATCCTTTTGTAGGAGACGGGTAAGGGGGGTTTGGTCTTTGGAAACATCTTTTAGGAATCGGGAATACCATTTCACCATTCCAAGGAAGCGTCGGAGTTGTTTTAGGGTAGTGGGTGGAGGGTAGGAAAGTATGGGTTCTATTTTTTCTGGATCGGCAATCATACCGTCCTTATTTATTAAAAAGCCGAGATATCGGACCTCGGAACAACAAAATTCGCTCTTTTCGCGGTTTATTTCTAAGTTCGCCTCTCGTAATCTGGTCAAAACTTTCGCGAGCCATTCTAAGTGCTCCTCGTACGTGTCGGTCGCGATTACCACGTCGTCTAAATACGCGAAAATGTGTGGCTCCCAGTCGGGAGTGATCAATTTGTCCATGATGCGTTGGAAGGTTGCGGGGGCGTTGGTGAGGCCGTAGGGCATGCGGGTGAATTGGAAAAGGCCTCTACCGGGAACTGCAAAAGCGGTGATTTCTTTACTGGAGGGATCGAGGGGAACTTGGAAGTATGCTTGGCTAAGGTCTAATTTGGAAATGTAACGGGCAGTTCGGAGGCTATCGAGGATACGATCCATGCTAGGGAGGGGATAGGCATCTTTTTTGGTAACTTTATTGACGTCGCGGTAATCTATACAAAATCGGTAGGAGCCGTTGGGTTTGGGAATAAGGACGGGACGACTACACCAGGCACTAGAGGAGGGTTCAATTATACCGGACTGGAGCATGGAATCTACTTCCTTCTGCGCGGCTTCTAAGACGCGGGGAGCCATGCGACGAGGACGTTGTTTAATAGGAGGGTGGTTTTGAACATCAATAGAATGTATGACAAGAGGAGTGGTTCCTAAGGTAGAGGATGGGGGTGGGATGAGGCGATCAAGAAGGGTTTGAATTCCCGAGATTTCCTCGGGGGTTGCTTCGGAAAGTCCGGCGCAAGCGGGGTTCATGGGAAAGGGATCGGGTGAGGATTCAGGGTAGAAGGGGTGAAGAGGTCCGTTCGGAGTTCGCCACGTCCTTAGATCTCCGTCTATGGTAATTCCAAACCGGACGATAAAATCCATCCCTAGGACTACCTCATACCCCAATGACTCGCTTGCGCGGAGGGGGAGGTTGTGGATTTCGTCATCGACCTGGATCGCGACGGTGACCTCTCCGAGGATTCTCTCTTTGATGTTGTTGGCTAGGATCATGCAGGCTTGGGAAGGGGTTAAATGGAGTCGGAATAATTGAGCGACTTTGGGACCTGCATAGGAATGGGTTGCGCCGGTATCAAGGAGGGCTTGGAAGATATATTTACCGTGCTGCAAGGGGAGGAAAATGCGATTATCGCCGGGATAGGGTTCGGTACGGGACTCTACAAAAGGGGATTTCCTTGGAGTTGGAATCGGTGCGGTTGAAGGAGTGTTCGGGGGTTTCTGGACGCGGGATCTGGGGGGTTGGATCGGGTTTTCCGGGGAGGTCGCGTCGACCCTTACCGCCGACCTCCGCAGGCGTTTCCCGACAAACAATTCGGGCATTCCGGTGCGATGACGTCGAATTTTCCGCACCGGAAGCAAAACTTCCTCCTCGGCTGCTGGCAAGCGCCGAACCAATGCCCTGCTTGACCGCAGTTCCAACATTGGCCGGGAAGGGAGGATTGGGTGGAGGTAGCCGCGGGACGAGGAGGTAGTTGTCGGGAACCGGAGGTCGCTTGGGAGTAGGAAGTAGGGCGGTTGGGGATTGACGCGTTCAGGGAGGTTGGAGCACGGCATCCAGCCGGGGGTGGTACCATGGGAAGGGACATCAAACTGGGGATTTCGGTAATAGTGAGGGGAGGAGGAGGTGTAACGGGACGGTTGGAGGTTGAGGTTTGGGGGCGGTTCGAGGCTGGTGCATTTCGTGGGGTTTTCGGGACGGATTGGGATGCTGTGGAAGGTCGGGAGTACTCAGCGGCTGCCGCGAGTTTCGATCGCGGCCCTCCCGGCGGGGGCACGTACCCCGATCCCGGGATCGTGAGGCTCCCCGCCGTCGGTGGCCCGCGATACTCCTCGCTGCTCCGCTGGGTCTCTTCCACCCACCTTCCCAGGCGGAGTAAATCGTTAAAGGAATTGGGAGGGTGGAAGTCGACTACTAATTTGTAGCGAGGGTGGAGATTTCGAATCACTATTCCTAATTGTTCGGGAGTGGATAAAGGAGGTTCTAGACGACGGAATATCACTTGTAGTTTGGAGAGGTAAGTGGAGAGGGGTTCCCGCTCCCCTTGGGTGCGGGTCATTAGGTCCATTCTTAGACGGTTTTGGTAGTTGCTCGGGGTGTAACATAGACGGAAGTTTTGCAGGAATTCGCCATAACTGGCCCAAGTATGGGCCTGCCCCCGCGCCCAGGCTCGCGCCTCTCCGGTCAAGGCATAGGGAATAGCTCGGATCAGTTCGGATTCGGTAAGGTTCTGGGTGGTTGCAACCTCGGCCAAGGTTTCGAGGAATTCCTCCCCGTCTTCCCCGGGGGCTCCCGAAAAGGAAATCTTCCATTTGCGGAATAATTTCACAGCGCGAGCCTCGCCTGCGGCAGGAGTATAGGAAGGTTGGGAAAAATTCCCTAGGGGATGAAAAGGGTTGGTTCGGGAAAGGGAGGGTTCGGCGAAGTGCGGGGGTAGCTGAGGGAAAGAGGGGAAAAATGGAGGATAGTATGGGCGTTGGGAGGGGTATGGAACGGGGTAAGTGTAATCCATAGAGTTTGGAGCCTGGGTTGGTGCAGGGATCGGTTGTGGCGGGAGGAAAGGATACTGGGTTTCAGAGATTCTTGGTAGAAGGTGGGTACTACTTAGGGGAGGCGGAGCTGCCCCTAGGCTAGTACGGTACGGGTTGGAGGTATCTAGAGGACGGGTTGGAGGGTTAGGGGGTGGATTTTGAGGTGCTGGTATCGTGAGGGGACCGTTGAATGGATTAAAGGGGGGTGTGGGTAAGGGGGTAGAGTGCTCGCCGGTGCTCGGGTCGGGCGCGAACGTAACTCTTTCGCGCCGTTCCCCGGCAAGCTGGGACTGATTTAGATCAATCGATGGAGGATTAACAGGAGTGGGACGGGAAACAGAAGTTACGGTGACAGTCGTGGTGGTTAGGGTGGTGGTTGAGGTCAGGGTAGCGGGATTGGGAATGTAAGGTTGGGGGCGTATTTCAGGAAGGGATCGGTAGGAGGTTTCAGAAGCGGGTGGATCAGCCGTTTCAGGCTCAGGATTCTCCGGTTGGCGGGAAGTAGGATCGGCGGTGGGATGCGGAGGGGAATCATCGACAGCCGGGGTCTCCCATGCCGTAAAAAGAGTAAACGGCAGGCGATCCCCGGCTGTGTCGAGCGCGACATCCCATGGCGCGGCATTCGGGCCGAGTACCCGCCGTATTTCCGCGCGAACGTACCGGTCCTGGAGATCCTGTAACCTTCCCCGTATATTCAACCGCGAGTGATCCATGAGCTGTATCAGCTCCACTACTTCTAAATTACCAACGCGCTCTCTTATTACCCGTGCCTCCTCCGAATCCATTTTCGCGACTTTTTTTTTTCGCGTTCCCGGCGGCAGCGATACCAGAAAACTGGGGATAACAAAAAAAAGGTAAAGGATCCTGAAAGAAAAGAGGGGTACAATCGCAAAAAAAAATGAAATTCGACACAAAAATATCCGGTTTTATTAGTCGGTTTTTCTGGAAACCCAAGGCTCGGTCTTCAATAATCGGTGCTGAAAAAATGGGGCAAAAAAAAGAAAATCTGAAATCGAAGAGGCTCGATAGAGTGCTCACGGTCGGCGAAAGCACGGCCGGGCCCTCGATATCGGCAAGCCGCGAGCAGAGTTTTGAATTTGGGAGGATACACAATAGAAATAGATTTCGACACAGATAACAATACCGTTTCACTGATTTCAATAACGAGGACGGTTCGGTCGAAAACGGCGTACTTCGATGACTCACTGTTTATCGTCCTTAGGACGTCAACGGATCAGATTTCAAACTCACGCCGCGTTCGACCGGCGACACTCGACAAAAAAAAGACAACAACAACAGGAGGTTCTCGGCAACGGGTACCTTCCGCGTCGCGGTTTCGAGATCTTTCGAATTTTAACGGTGGGAATACAAAATTTTTCCTCTACGCGAGAGTTTTTTGAACAAAAATTTTTCCAGGCCCCACGTTGGGCGCCAAATTTGTGACCCTTTCGGGGGTTCACTCTATATTCTCTTCACACTAGTTTCGTATACACGTTGGGCGCCAGCCACTCGCGGTGGCAATCAAAATTTGGACAAAGGGACAGAATGGGGGTTGTTACAGGGGATGGGACTCGAGGCACTTACGTCCTTACAATATCGCGGGGGAGAACGCAAGGAGGATGGTCGAGGGCTAGGAGAGATCTCAGGGTAGGGAAGGTTCTCTGGAAGTTCGCACACGTTACGCGTAGGAGGATTTTGTGGACGGGAGTAACAGGGGCTGGACAAAAGGGTTCGCAAAATATAACGACGGATAACCGGCGCGATACGCGGGCGCGAAATTCCGAAATCGAAGGGTGCCGTTGCCGAACTCACTCTTTTACAAATTATAATAGTAGTAAGGGCTCACCAAAACGCTTCGCACTCTCTCGCACTTCGCAAATCGCTACTCTCGATATTCGCCAAAAATCGTCGCTCTCAAAATCTCTATATTCGCTTTCTTAGATAGCCAAGGGCTCAATGACGGCTCGTCGTCGCTGTCGCGACGACGGGTCCGTCGCGGGATGATTTTTGGGGAGGGGATGGGGAATAGGAAGGGGGCCTTTTCTGGCAACGGAATAGATTGGTTATCGATTATCGATCTGCCGGTGTTCGGGTTCGATGGGGCTGGCGGATCTCCGGCCGTGGCGGGTGGACTGAGGTCTTCGGGCTCGGCGACAGATGGCTCCAGGTGGACGTTTGTATCAGCTGCTGGGCCGCTTCGTCTCTTTTTCCGAAGTCCCGCGTTGCTTTTCCTCTCCTGGAGGGTGGGAGGTCTGTCGCCGGCCTCGTAGCTCCTTCTTGCGGGTGATCCCTGTTGTCTCTTGTCCGTCGCCTCCATCGGCCCGACACCGGCGGGCGGGGAAAGGGGTGAGGTGTTAGGAGGGTTAAGGGTCATTTCTAGGTGGGATTTGAGGTGGGCGAAGCGCAGCGATTGTAACGGGGGGGCACAGGTGTCACCACGTTACAATGTATATTATATATCTAATTATTTTATTTATTTTATTTATTTTATTTATTTTATTTATTTTATTTATTTTATTTATTTATTTATTTTATTTATTTTATTTATTTTATTTATTTTATTTATTTTATTTATTTTATTTATTTTAATTTATTTTATTTATTTTATTTATTTATTTATTTTATTTATTTTATTTATTTTATTTATTTTATTTATTTTATTTATTTTATTTATTTTATTTATTTTATTTATTTTATTTATTTTATTTATTTTATTTATTTTATTTATTTTATTTATTTTATTTATTTTATTTATTTTATTTATTTTATTTATTTTATTTATTTTATTTATTTTATTTATGTATTCATTACGCTATTACGCTATACATACGTGTGTGGCGTATCCTTTCTTTTATGGTGTTCCTGCCTCTTCGTTTCTTCATTTGTGGTAATGCATGTGCCTAGTTTGCATGGGAGTCTGCCATTTATGGTTATACTCTATATTTTACCTTATACTTTACCTTCTACCTTTGCTTTTGACAATAATTATCTGATTCTGTGTTTACTCCCTCGCACGATGACATTGCTAGCTGCTGTTGTTGGCGTTCTTTACTTTTTACATCCTTGGCTCATTTCATTTCATTTTCAATTTCATTTTCATTTGAACTTTATAGTTTAGTTTGGAATTTTATTGATTCTATTCTATTATATTAGACAATTTGATCACTTTGAGTGTTAGTGTCATATACTAAATGCTCTTTTACTAGTCGTCTCCTGCTTCTTGGCTGCTTGGCTGTATGTTGACGTTTGTTGACGTTTGAGGTTATCGGGTTTTGCCTTTCTTATGTCAAGTTCACATGTGCCGACATATGCCCGCCTGCCTGCTCCTTTACTACACTTATACTTAGTTCACATGTTTGCATGTTATTACTGATTTCTTCGTTATTTTAATGATTCCTTCCTTCTTTCATTTTAGCTGTTCCTTAACTGCTCAGTCGAATTAGATGTATATATACGTTGATCTTGCGTTTGTATTTTTTGTATTTTCTGACTTATGGTCTACTATTACTACCTATTACGGTTTTCTACGCTTAATTACGGCTAATTATGTTTATTATAATTGTTTATTTCTGTATTTATTTGTTATTTGTTACTCAGCTGCTATTTATTTAGTGTTTGTTTTTGGGAACTGCTATTCATGGGCATACTGATTCACTCACTCATTCACTCATTCATTTGATTGATTCATTATTCATTACACTCATTCATTTGATTGATTCATTATTCATTACTCATTCTTCATTCACTCATTCATTATTTATTGTCGCAATTCTGAGCATTGACGTGTTATGATGTGCTATGCTTGCTATGAGGGTTTGTGTGTGTGTGCGGAGTATGTATGGGGCAAGTCACCGAGGATTGCAGCCTACGAGGACGTGGCACAACCAACTGGGGAAAGGATTCGCCCCGGGACGTGGCTGTGTTGAAGAGTAAGCCCTGCTGAAGCAGGTGAACGCATGGCGCGACCACCCGTTGAGCAGGAGCTCCGGTTCCTGGTCGTGGCCGAAGAAAAAGCTCCTGACCTCGCTTTGCAGGCTGGTGAAGACATGGCGCGATCACCCGTTGAGCAGGAGCTGCGGATCCTGATCGTGGCCGAAGAGCAAGCCCTGCTGAAGCAGGTGAACACATGGCGCGACCACCCGTTGAGCAGGAGCTTCGGTTCCTGGTCGTGGCCGAAGAAAAAGCTCCTGACCTCGCTTTGCAGGCTGGCGAAGACATGGCGCGATCACCCGTTGAGCAGGAGCTCCGGTTCCTGATCGTGGCCGAAGAGGAAGCCCCGACCTCGCATTGCAGGTGGGTGAAGACATGGCGCGATCCACCCGTTGAGCAGGAGCTCCGGTTCCTGATCGTGGCCGAAGCGGAAGCTCCTGTCCTCGCTGATGCCAGGCAGGTGAAGTTGGGGCGCGATCACCCGTTGTGCAGGAGCTCCGGTTCCTGGTCGTGGTCGAAGAGAAAGTTCCTGACCTCGCTTCGCAGGCTGGTGAAGACATGGCGCGATCACCCGTTGAGCAGGAGCTCCGGTTCCTGGTCGTGGCCGAAGAGGAAGCCCTGACCTCGCTTTGCAGGCTGGTGAAGACATGGCGCGGTCACGCTGGGATGGTGTGATCCTCGAGGATATCCCCCCGGTGCCGATCGTTGCTGAAGAAAAATGGCCTGTCCTCGTGGCAGGACAGGTGGGCGTGATGACATCTAGGAAAAGCCACATCATCATTATCAACCAACCATGGTGGACGAAGATGGGCACGGTCAGCCGTGGAGATACGATGTCCCGGTTCCTGGCCGTGTCGAAGAGCAAGTTCCTGTTTTCGGCAGGTGAACACATGGCGCGACCACCCGGAACGGGTTTACTTCGGTTCCTGGTCGTGGCCGAAGTGAAAGCCCTGACCTCGCATTCGCAGGCTGGTGAATACATGGCGCGATCACCCGTTGAGCAGGAGCTCCGGTTCCTGGTCGTGGCCGAAAAGGAAGCCCTGACCTCGCTTTGCAGGCTGGTGAAATGCGGCGCGGTCACGCCGGGATGGTGTGATCCTGGAGGATATCCCCCCGGTGCCGATCGTTGCTGAAGAAAAATGGCCTGTCCTCGTGGAAGGACAGGTGGGCGTGATGACATCTAGGAAAAGCCACATCATCATTATAGTTGTCAGTTGACCTTGTTGCTGAACACACGTACACTCTAACGCTCCTGTTTAAAATTAACCGCTAATCATCAGTATTTGCATCCGTTTCCTCTACGTTATAAGCCTAATTGCCGCAAAACGTAATCGCAATCGCTGTTTCTTAGTGCAGAGCAGTGCAAGTGCATTAGTGCATTTTGAATATATTCGAATTGTACCGCATTAAACAAGGGATTATCATACAAGGTGTTGTACCGTTCGTGTCGACGTTCTATTTGTTTCACAAATTTCATAAATAAATTAATCCGATATGGCCGATAAGTGCAAGGGGTGTGCAAAACCTGCAACGTGCAATCCGGTCAGATGCTTGGATTGTGGGATTATCACCCACGCGGGATCAAGCTGTTTAGCCAGGTCGAGTCACCCCTGGCATAACGGGCGACTTTTGAACTGTAAGAGTGGTCCTCTTGTATTGCCATCTGGCAGTTCCTCGGCAACTAGCTCTCCAATTAGCTCGCGTGCGTCTACGCCAGGGGGCTCCTCTTCCTCCTTTACGCTCGAGGACATCCGAGATCTTTTCCGCAACGAGATACAGAACCTACGGCGGGAATACGACAGCATTATCAAAAATGAGCTGTCAACATTGATGGGAGAAATAACGGCAATGCGATACGAACTTAATGAACGGCTCACACTTCTGGAAAACCGATCCGACGCTGCACCTAGTGGTCAGAACACCGCAATCACTACTTCAGAACTGACCTTCAACGTTGTTGCCGAAATATCTGAGAGGGAGAAGAGATCGAAGAACGTACTCATTCATGGCGTCCCGGAACCTGTGGCTACAGGCAGCGGAACTTCACAAGCGACTCATGACTAGGACATCTCAACGGCTAGACATATACTCACTAGCATCCACCCAGCTGATTATGCAACTATCAGTGTTACTAGATTGGGGAAACCAGGTAAAACACCCAGGCTCCTTCGTATCACCTTACAGGATGCCGGGGCCACCAGACAGATCCTGGCCAATAGAAATAGGTATAGTGGACCCTACAAGATTATGGACGATAAATCGCCAACAGAGCAGGCATACTTACGTGATCTGCGCCTCAAACTTCAGACACTACATGATCAAGGTGACACCAAGAAGACGATATGGTATATCAAGGGCATCCCATGTATCGTTGACTCCTTCAACAAACCTAAACCCGGCAACTCAAAAAACTAACTAAGTGTATGAATATATATTATCAAAACGTTCGCGGTTTACGCACTAAATTGGTCGAGTTAAGCTCCTCGCTATTTACATCCTCAGAGCGCTATGATATCATCATCCTGACCGAAACGTGGCTTAACTGTAACTTTTTCACTGGTGAACTAGGGCTGGACGACTACACCGTGTTTCGCAAAGATAGAAGTGACTCCTCCAGCTCCTTCGCTAGGGGCGGGGGTGTTCTAATAGCTGTCCACACAAGCCTAACTTGTTCATTGCTCACTCCACTCACTGACCACCTGGAGCATCTCTTCATCAAAGTCAGCTCTCCACTATCCTCTCACTTTCTAATTGACTCGACCATTTATCTTCCGCCTTGCTCACCTCCATCCTTCTACTCTGATCATTTTCAATACATCTCCAATTTGTCAACTATATACCCATCCGCTTCTCTAATAATCACTGGCGATTTCAACATTCCTTTTATCAAATGGTCTTCTCAAACATTATCCTACAACTCTCTGCTCGTCTCTTCCTCCACCAGCACTAGAACTACTCAAATAACCAACCTTTTACACGAACTGTTCGATCAATGCGATCTTACGCAGCTCAACCATATCACAAACTCTTCTGGCTCAATACTCGATCTCATCCTCACCAACCATCCGAATATTCACATACAATCTCCTACAGAATCACTTCTTCCTATCGATTTATTTCATCCCCCACTTCATCTATCGGCTCAACTTTTCACACCATCTTTCGCTGGACCAGCTCTAGCCACTCCCAGGAGCAGACACGACTACATCAGAGCAAACTACTCTGGTATGCTTGAATTCTTCAACTCCATAAACTGGGATGATATCATGTTTGATCTACCAGTAGATGACGCTG
The DNA here is from genome assembly GCF_907164935.1 of Osmia bicornis bicornis. Lineage (NCBI taxonomy): Eukaryota > Metazoa > Arthropoda > Insecta > Hymenoptera > Megachilidae > Osmia > Osmia bicornis. The sequence goes on from NW_025791066.1 coordinate 141,589, forward strand.
TACATTTTATGTATGAACAACTCTACCAGGCAATTAACACTTTTGTACCGATCAAAACTATTAGACAAAGTAGCTATCCGCCTTGGTTCACCAGTAAATTAATAACGTTAGTTCGAAGGAAAAAGGCAGCACACTTACAGTATAAAGCACACTCGCGATACTGCGACTACTTACACTTTTGCGCACTCAGAAGTGAATGCACAGCTCTTACTAGGCTGTGTCACAAAAACTATGTTGCGACGATCGAAACTAACATCCAAAGTAATTTAAAGGCTTTTTGGTCGTTTGTCAACAGAAACCGCCTGTCTCACTCTCTCCCAGTAAACATGAAATACGCCAACCAGGAATCCAGTGATCCTCAAACGATTGCCAATTTATTCGCTGATTACTTCGAGGCTAATTACTCTTCTCTTCAACCCGATTTAGGGGATGCTCCTCCTCAAGCACCATCGGAGCTATGCTTATCCGGCTTAAACATTAGCATCAGCGATGTACTTACTGAAATTGGCAATCTTAAAGTTTACATAAGTCCTGGCGAAGACGAGCTCCCTAGCATTATCTTTAAAAGATGCAACTTCATTCTGTCTAGACCATTATGGATTATTTTTTGTAAATCACTGAGGGATGGTAAATATCCTGTTCGCTGGAAGAGGGGTACTATAACACCAATATTCAAGGCTGGAGACAAAACTAATATAGAAAACTACAGGCCAATCACGTTGCTCAACGTCCCATCAAAAATTTTTGAAGCCATTGTGTGTAACAAACTCTCTAAGATCATGCACAACTATTTAGCCACTGAGCAGCATAGCTTTATTAGAGGTAGATCAACAACGACCAACTTAGCGTGCTATATTAATTATATCTCTCAAGCTTTGGAAAGAAACAGGCAGGTCGATGCAATTTATACTGATTTTGCCAAGGCGTTCGACAGAGTCAACCATAATTTATTGATTGATAAGATCTATTCTTTTGGGGTTAATGGTGCATTATTACAATGGTTTCACAGCTATGTCACAGGTCGAGTCCAGACAATCAAGTATCATGGAAATATATCTAGAACAGTCTTTGTATCTTCTGGGGTCCCTCAAGGTTCTCACTTAGGACCATTGCTTTTCCTGATATTCATAGATGATATTAGGCACGTCTTTACTAACTGCAGCTTTTTACTATTTGCTGACGACCTGAAACTTTTCCGCATTATCACCTCAGAATCTGATGCATATCACCTACAGCAGGATATTTACCGACTAGAGGAGTGGTGCTGCAGAAACTTGATGAGCCTCAATCCTGCCAAATGCAGCGTCATCAGATTTCACAGAAGCAGTGAACCTATTTTACTAAATTATACTCTATACAACAATATTCTGAAAACCACACATTGTACCAGGGATCTCGGGGTTTTAATTGATAGCTCGCTGTCATTTGACCAACACATAGCGGCTGCCACCAACTCAGCCTCCAAGATGCTGGGATACCTAAAGCGCACTTGTACTCAATTTCACAACCCTAGCACACTTCTAACTCTCTATTACTCATTAGTATTATCTCATCTTGACTATGCGAGCATAATATGGGCACCTCGGCTATCTAGACACATAAATGCTCTTGAGGGGATACAACACAGATTTCTGCGATTTCTCTCTTATAAAACCACCTCCCCCATGGGGCGATTTGACCACGACTACAGCAATATCATGCGCAGATTCAATGTTCTTTCCCTCAAAGATAGACGTATTATTAACGAAATCGTGTTCATACAGAAGCTTCTCTCCAACGAAATCGACAGTGCACCACTGCTTGAGCAGGTCCCTTTTCATATGCCACCACGAGCTACCAGATCTTCTGAGCTGTTTCATCAATGTCACCACTCCGCTAGATTCGGACACTTGAACATTATTAGTAGGGTATGCACCACCGCTAATAGATTCAACTCAGTCTTTGATATATTTGTTGACTCTGTCGACAAAACTAAACATAACCTCCGAAACTTTTTAACTATTAACTCGGCAATAGGATAGCTCTAGCGTCATACTTACTGCACCACACTACATCAACTTATGCTAGAAAAACTCAGCATCCTAGGCTCATTAAAATCCCGGCTATAAGCACTTTCAAAGCACCATTTATGCACTTAATCTATCGACATTCACGTGACTACAATAGCACGGCCATAGTTGTACTATCGTTTGAAGTTTACGTTCGGAACGAGGCGATAATATGTTTACAATACTCATTCATTCATACACTATTATTCTGAAGCCGACTAGGGCAACTGACACAATGTATACACTCATGTTATGTATTGTTTGTTGTAAAGAGCTATGCCCGTATATATACTAAATAAATAAATAAATTATCAACCAACCATGGTGGACGAAGATGGACACGGTCAGCCGTGGAGATACGATGTCCCGGTTCCTGGCCGTGTTGAAGAGCAAGCTCCTGCCCTGGCGGGTGAAGACATGGCGCGACCACCGGAATGGGCTTACTTCGGTCTTGGTCGTGGCCGAAGAAAAATCCTGTGCTTTATCGTACAGGTTGAAAATGTCCCACCGCTGGATCGGAGGTGCAACGGCGTGGATCCTCAATCTATCATGGTCGCCTAGCGCATGTCAAATTGAGGGAGGACGGAATAACGCGAAATGCGTTGAATTGCCAAAGCGCCGTTGTGGCTATACGTTGGTACACTTTATATATTCTAACGAGTGCAAAGGTACCGACGGCCCACGTTAGGGGAGAGGTTTTAGTGGGTAGTATATCCAGCCTCGGGAGTGCCCACTCTGAGCTGCCGGTCTAGGTCGCCCCTTCAGGGCTGTGGCCTATATTCTTGGGCTAGGCTCAACCCCTTAAGGGTTGGGTTGCCAGGTTGCCCCCATCTGGGGTTGCCTCTTTCGGTTTGCCCCCACCAAACGGGCGCCAGGCTGCCCCCTCAGGGCGGACATGAGTCCCACACTGCCCGGGTCCCCTCTAGCCGAATAGACGAAAAGGGGAACCAACCCGCGCGTGCGCAAACGCATTTCCTCTTCCAATTGAACAAAAAAAAAAGGTTAGGTTAGGTTAGGTTAGGTTAGGTTAGGTTAGGTTAGGTTAGGTTTCACGGACCTTCTGGCGCTTGCGCGGCCTCCGCCAGGCTGGAGAAGACCCGCCAGCGCGGGCGGTCGAGCGGGAATGGAGGTGCCAGGCCCAACAGGATGCCCTGGACCGGTGGCGTCGCGAGATAATCGCGAGTGGCGCCGCCGGCCAGCGAGCGGTCGGGGCGGTCCTGCCCGTCATTAAGAAATGGCGGGACCGCGGCTTTGGTCGGATCACCTTCCGGACCACACAGGTGCTCACCGGGCATGGTTGCTTTGGTGACTTCCTGTACCGGATTCGTAGCGCGGCGACTGCTATGTGCCATCACTGCGGGGCGGGGCGGGACTCCGCGCAACACACACTGGAGCACTGGGGCCCCGGTCGCCATTGCACGCGGCCCGAGGAGTGGCCGGCGTCGGATGTGGCCCCTGACGTTGGTGGAGCAGGCACTTAGGGGGAGGGTCAAAGGTTAGATCCTCCCCCGAGATGGGGCGCTATGCGCCAAGGGTGGGGGGGTCCCGGTGTTGTTCGTTAGAGTTCCCGGGGCCCTTACCACAGCCCTGTGCAGGTCACCGTGGTGGTTTTAGCCGGTAAAAATCCGGCACTACCCCCGGCTCCTCCCCAGAGGGGCTGGGGGCGTCTTTCGAAGATTTCCTCCACGTAAAAAAAAAAAAAAAAAAAGTTTCCACGGACCTGGCCAAGTGTACTGGCTGGGCGGGGAGGTGATACCCCGACATGGCGCGTCCCCGGGTGGCGGATAGGGGAATGCTCGCCATGCACTTTTCGGAGTGCATGTAGAGTAGGAGTGAAATAAAATAGCTCCCGCGGACCAAACACCAAGGGAAGGAAAACCCATCAAAACCTCCCCTGTAACCGGGGGATAGAATACAGGCACGGTAACCCCTGCCTGTCGTAGGAGGCGACTAAAAGGGGGGCGCTTGCTGCTGTCGAAGTAGTCTCGCAGATGACCCGGGGTGATGCCGGTGGGATCTACGGATCCTGGCAGGGCCTCCCTTGCCGGTAAGGCCAGGGTCGGAGAGGCGAAAAGGTGGCAGCAGCTTCGTTGAGTTCTCCAGGGGCCAGGCTGCGTGGCGGTCTTGTGCGGGTAGCGAACGCGGAGTGCCCTAGCAATGATACCGTAACCCAGTGGTCACGTTTCGCTGGAACGGGGGGCTTGCCTTCATTGGTCGGCCCGCGAGGATGACAACCTCTATAAAAAATCCCTAGCCCCAAGCTGCGGTGTGCGGTGAGGGGGGCGTGCTCGGAGTAAGCGCTAGGCATGGCTGATAGGTGCATCAGTCTCTAGCGGCCTACCCCGGGGTACCTGGCGACCCCCCGGGTGTACTAGCCTTACCCGGGTAAGGCGGCTCTGCCCGGGTGGACCCATGGACCGACCCTCTCGTGGGACCATTATGGATGGAATTGCTAAATCAACAAATAAACAAACTGGACTGGATTTAACGGAAACGACCATGGCTACGAATCAGGACGTGAGACAGGCAGCTAGCGAGGTGGACCTGCTGCTGCCCGGCACTAGTGGAGCGACGGATGCGCGCCAGGTATCCGTTCAACTTTCTAGGGTGGACGCGGAATGGTCTACGCTGAGGTCGGGGCGAAGAAGGGGCGGGGTCTCCCCGGCGGCCTCGGATGCCGCTGCATCTCGGGACGGTGAGGACTCGGACGAGTCAGTCGCTTCGACTGTGTCCTTGGAGAGACGGCCGGCGAAGAGGAGGGGCCGTCCGCCGACCACCGGCGTGTACTCGCAACTCGCCGCGGCGAAGCATATGCTCCTGGAGGTACAACGCCAGGAGCTGGAACTCGCGGAGGAGAAGAGGGCGCTGGACCCTACCGAGGTCCCTCCCGAGCCGAGTCGAAGTAGCAGGTCCCTCCCCGATTCTGAGGACCTGGCGGAGGAGTTCAGGCATGTCCCGACCGTCGACCTAGCCGCCCAGGCCCTGGAATTCTGTAGTGATGTGGAGAAGGTAGCGGGCGTTTCCAAGGGGCTCAAGGGAACGCTGGTCAGGAAACTAAGGTTGGCCGCCATTTAAAGGCCATCCATACGGAGACGGCGGTTCGGGCCGCCCCCGCTAGGGCAGGTAAAGAGCTGGAGGAGCTCCGCCGCCAGCTAAAGCTCCGAGAGGAGCAGCCCAGATGAGCATCCTCCAGCAAAGCCTGGCGGAACTCACATGCCGGGTCGCGACCACGGAGACGCCGGTAATCGCGGGCCCGAAGAGGGTCGCGAGGCCCGACTCGCCATTGTCCGGGGAAGAAGCGGCCAGGAAGAGGAGGAAGGACGAAGTCAAGGTTTTCGACTTATCGTCTTGCCCGCCTGAATGTCCCGTGGTGCAGGTCCCGATCCCAGCTGCTGTACCTGGAAAAGAGGAGAGGAAGGTTGGTGGCGCTGTGCCGGATCTGATGAAGGGATTTGCGGCTCTCCTCGAGAAAGGTTTGTCGGGGCTCAGGGCGGAGTTCAAAACCGCTATTGCAGCTGTCCAGCCCCCGCCTAAGAAGGCGGAGCGTGTTAAGGGGGGAGCTACGGCTGCGACCATCCCCCTGCATCGAGGAAGGAAGCGGAGAGGCGGGTGCGGAATAAGTCCCTGCCAGCCACGGAGTCGTTGCTGTTACGTCCCTAGGTATAACACATTTTCGTCTTTCGCCAGTCCAATGAGGTCTTGCTCTGGAATCCGCGAAACATCAGCGTTCTCTCGCTTAGCGACGGCCGCGATACGAAATCAGGGAACTCGCGGAATGCGATGGCGAAAACCCTTTGCTTGCAGGTTTTCGCAAGCAAAGAGCGTGACCTACTCCCCTTTTGGGAGTATGAGGTATCGGTGCAACGCAAGTACGCCAGTTCCGTGATAGCGTAAAGCAGAGACGAAGTTCTGCTCGTCCGTGACCCGCGTTTTGGCTACCTCGAAACCAGGGAGATCATCAACGACGTGCTCGGCCTACGGTTCAACACGAGTGTATCCCCGAGGTCTGAGGATCCAGGCCCGTAATAGGACAAGTTCCAGGAGTGCACCCGTCTGCTGTGCAGGACCACCACCAACCGCTTGCATCTTCCAAGGTCGAGTTGTAGCCCACGCGCCGCGAGTCTAGCGTTTCGTCGAATCCGCGAGTTAAGCGTAAAGTGAGACCACGAGTGTGAGTGACCGACGCGTGCAAGGAAAGCGTTTGTTAACGACACCCGAAGACAACGAAGGGTATGTAACAGAAAGCAATTGGAATATACATACACATTCGAACAACCAAAATCGCGTATCAAGATCATTCGACTCCCATCCTATCTCCCTTAACCTCTGGAAGGTAGGTCAAGGTGCGCCTAAGCGCTTCAAGCGGCAGAACCCGTAGATCGTATTTAGCATATAATAATCGCCCCGTAAAACGGGACGTAACATTGCCAGGGCTCTCCTCAGCACCAGACCAGCCGGCATCATTTGTGGAGGACAGAATGGCCCGGATTGTTGAGGAGCATCGGAGGACGGCGGATGGGACCTGGGTGACGGTGGTTGGCCGACGCGCTAAAGCTGCGGAGAAGAAGGCGATAGCAGAGAAGAAGGCGGTAGCGGCCAAGGCCCCTCCCCCCCAGGGCTCCAAGGTGGTTGCCCAGAAGGGGCAAAAGAGAGGGCCTGCACCGGCGGTCAAGGGGCAAGGGGCCCAATCTGCCAGGCAGAAGGCCCCCCGCCCTCCTCGTACAGCGGCGGTCACCATCAACCTAGCTCCCGAGGCTAAGGTCTCATACGCCGAGGCCATGCTCATGGCCCGGGAGCGGGTCAAGTTGGAGGAGCTGGGCATCACGGCGTTGATGCCCAGATGAGCTCGGACCGGTGGCTTGGTCCTCGAGATACCTGGGGAGGACAGGACGGACAAAGCGGCCAAGTTAGCTGACCGACTCCGCCAGGTGTTTAGCGGCACTGAGGTCAGGGTTGCCCGCCCCATAAAAATGGGCGAGGTGAGGGTAACCCGTCTCGACGACCCGGTCACCCCGGTGGAGGTGCCGGCTGCGTTGGCCACTGCGGGGGGTTGCTTCGCTGAAGAAATTAAAATGGGGGAGATTCGCAACTCCCCCCAAAAGGATGGGGACTGTCCGGGCGGGATGCACTCTAGCGGCACTCAAAAAGTGATCCGTCTCTGGGAGGGTTCTGGTCGGGTGGTCCTCGGCCAGAATACAGGCGCTGCCACCGCGGCCATTGCAGTGCTCTCGCTGCCTGGAAAGAGGGCATGTTAGGCAGCGATGCACTTGCGAAGCTGATAGGTCCGACCGCTGCTATGCGTGCGGAGAGTCGGGCCACGTGGCCAGCAAGTGTAGCGCTACCCCACGGTGCCCCCTCTGTGCCGACATGAGGCGGCCCGCGGGGCATCAATCATTAGGGGCAAAAGGTTGTGCACCCTCCTCCTCCCAGAGGAAGAAGAAGAGTGCCGTTGAAGGGGCAGGAACAGCCCCCAAGGAACAGGCATCAAGGACCAAGCTTGCGGAGTCGAAGAAGGGTCGAAGAAAAATCCCCCTGCCAAGTCGGCGAGCAAAAAGGTCGCGGAGGCGGCTCGTAAGGCCTAGGTATGGGGCCCAAGGGCACTATACTTCAGGCCAACTTGAACCACTCGGCCAGGGCTCAGGACATGTTGTTCCAAACCCTGGCCGAGTGGAAGGCTGGGTTGGCGGTGGCCGCATAGCCGTACCGAGTCCTCGACAGACCAGATCGGTTCGAGGACGAGGACGGCTCCGTGGCGATTATTGGCACCGCAGTACCCCCACACCCCGCCCCGCTGGAACGGGGCCGGGGGTTCGTCGGCGTGCTGTGGGGTGAAATAGCGGTGGTGGGGCTCTATACCCCGCCCAGATGTCCTCTCGCGCAATATGAACAGTACCCGGACCGGGTGGGGGACTTTGTCTCCTGTTGTTCCCCCCGGCAAGTGCTAGTCCTCGGGGACTTTAATGCCCATGCGTCACTTTGGGGCTCCCCGAGGACAGACGCGAGGGGCAGGGCGGTCGTAAATTGGGCGGCGGGGCTAGGTCTCCACCTGCTCAATGTGGGGTCCGTTAGCACCTGCGTGCGTGCCCAGGGGGGGTCTATAGTCGATTTGTCTTTCGCGACTCCCCTGGCCGCGCGTATGGTGCAGAGATGGAGGGTGGTGGAGGAGGCGGTCACACTTAGTGACCATCTATACATGCGCCTCGACCTTACCACCACCGCCCGCCGCCCCTGTGGACCACCATCGCTACGGTGGGCGCTGAAGAGGATGGACGAGGACGTGCTGATGGCTGCAGCCATCGCTCTGGCCTGGCTGCCAACACCTGCCGGGCCGGTCGCGGACATTGGGGAGGAGGTAGAATGGTTTCGGGGAGCCATGAAGGCGGTGTGCGGCGCCGCCATGCCCCGGACCAAGAACCTCCCCAGCCGGGCCGCCTACTGGTGGACGGGCGAAATTGGTGATCTGAGACGAGATTGTCTCGCAGCCCGTCGCCAGTGGCAAAGGGCCCGCAGAAGAAGGACATTCCGCGACCCAGCGAGGGAGGACGATCTGTACGGGCAGTACCGAGTTTTGGAAACTGCTCTGCAGACGGCCATCAAGGAGTCTAAATCCCGGGCATGGGACGAGCTTCTAGGCTCTCTCCAGAAGGACCCATGGGGGCGCCCATACAAAATGGTGATGGGCAAGCTTATGCCCAGGGCGCCCCCGGTCACGGAGTGTCTCGACCCACGGTTTTTGGGGCGGGTAGTCGACACTTTGTTCCCACGAGAGAAGGAACACACCCGCCACCCGCCATACCACGAGGAGCTGGTTTGGTCCGACGAACTGGGGGTCACGGAGGAGGAGCTGGCCGGGGCGATTAAACGGATGGGGTCCCGAAACACTGCTCCTGGCCCCGACGGCGTCTCCGGCCGTGCCTGGGTGAAGGTCCGAGATTGAGACGCCTTTCAGCGCCTGCATTAAGGAAGGAGTCTTCCCACAACAGTGGAAGACGGGGCGGCTAGTCCTCATCCGGAAGGATGGGCGACCCGCCGACAGTCCCTCGGCCTACCGATCCATCGTGCTGTTGGACGAGGTGGGGAAGTGGTTCGAGCGGATTCTGGTATCCCGCCTCGTCCAGCACCTGTCCCAGGAGGGTCCCGACTTGGCAATATGGCTTCAGGCGGGGGCGCAGCACTATCGACGCAATCCAGTCGATGCGCTCCCGCTGCGACTCGGCCACGTCCCGGGGCAGGGTGGTGTTAGGCATTAGTCTAGACATCGTCAACGCCTTCAACACCCTGCCTCACGGGACGATAAGGGGGGCGCTGATACGCCACAAGGCGCCCCCCTACATGAGGAGGATCGTCGGCGACTACCTCCGGGACAGGAAGATTGTGTACAGGGGCCGGGATGGCCAGATGCACGAGAGGGACGTGGACTGTGGCGTACCCCAGGGTCCTGCGAAAGGTCCCACACTTTGGGACCTGGGGTACGACCCGGACTTGCGGGTCGAGCCCCCGACCGGTGTGAGCCTCACGTGCTTCGCAGATGATACGCACGTGTTGGCCGTCGGTCGGGGGTGGAAAAGGACTAGCCGCCTCGCCGAGATTGGCGTCGCTGCCGTTGCCGCGGGGATCCGGCGGCTGGGGCTTCAGCTAGCTCCCAACAAAACCGAGGCGATGGGGATTTACTCGTCTCGGCGTGTGGTTGCGCCACCGCCCCAGTCGGTGGTCCATGTGAGTGGAGTAGACGTCCAGGTGGGAAAGGGCCACAGGTACTTGGGCCTCCGCCTGGACAGCCACTGGCGCTTCGAGGAGCACTTCGGTCGTTTGGCCCCTAGACTAGACAGGGCAAGCAACGCGCTTGCGCGTCTACTGCCCAATATCGGGGGGCCCAACGAGAAGGTTCGCCGTCTCTACGTGGGGATCGTGCGGAGCATGGCCGTCGATGGTGCGCCCATATGGGTGAACGCCCTGTCGGATTCCCGGCGCAGCCAGCAACTGCTGCGCCGGGCTGAGAGGAGGATAGCCATCAGGGTGATCAGAGGTTACCGGACGGTCCGCTACGAGGAGGCGATGACCCTGGCGGGGGTAGTCCCCTTCAAGTACCAGGCGGAGGGTGACGCCAAAATCTTCTGGCGTCTGCGTGAACTTCGTTTGGACGGGATCCCGCCAGAAGAGATGACCGAAGCTGTTGCTACGATTAGGCGCCACGCCCGGCAGAGAGCTCTGGGTCGGTGGCGACGCGAGCTCGTCGAGAGCGGCGCCACCGCCCAGCGCGTAGCCGCGGCGGTCCTTCCAGTGCTCAAGAAATGAAGGGACCGCGGCCACGGAAGGCTCACGTTTAGGTCCACACAGGTGCTCACCGGACACGGTTGTTTCGGTGAGTTCCTGCACAGGATCCGGGCGGAGGGGACGGCAGCATGCTATCACTGCGGGGCGGGGCAGGACACCGCGCAACATACCCTGGAGCACTGTCCAGCGTTTACGCGGGCCCGTCACGTCCTCCGGTGCGAAGTTGGTGGTGATCTCTCGCCGGCGGCACATGTCAAAGAGATGCTCGCCGGCGAGAATCAGTGGAGGGCGGTGACCGATAACTGCGAGACGGTCATCGCCCTGAAGGAGGAAGCGGAGCGGTGTCGGGACAGAACCGACCCCATCCGCAGAACAACTTATGCGGGGCCGTAGGGCCTCCGGGGGCCGGGGCTGGGTCCTCGGTCCCTATTGCACGCGGCCCGAGGAGTGCCGTCATCGGGTGTGGCCGAAGCTAGACCCTCCCCCGAGCATGGCGGCGTCAACGCGCCATGGGTGTTTGGGCCCCGGTGTTGTTCGTCAGAGGTCCCGGGGCCCTCCCTAACACCCAGCGTAGGCCAGCGTGGGGGTTTTAGCCGGTAAAGATCTGACACAACCCTCGGCTCCTCCCCAGGTGGGTTGGGGGCGTCTTTCGAAGATTTCCCCCACGTAAAAAAAAAAAACAAGGTTAGGTTAGGTTAGATTCCCGCTTCACGGACTTACCTGGTTATGCAGGATAGGCGGGGTGGTGATACCCCGACGTGGCGCGTCCCCAGGTGGCGGATAGGGGAATGCTCGCGATGCACTTTTCGGAGCGCGTGGAGGGTAGGAGCGATAGCTCCCGCGGACCAAACACCACGGGAAGGAAAGCCCATTAAAACCTCCCCTGTGACTGGGGGATAGAATACAGACACGGTAACTGAACAAGGCGACTGAAAGGGGAACGATCGCTGAAGCTGGAATGGTCTCAATGAGGACTTGGGGCGATGCCGGCGGGATCCTTGGGCTACGGCCTTTGGACTCTGGAAGGTACTACGATGCCGGTAAGGTTCAGGGCTGAGAGGCGATGAAGGTTGCAGCGGCGTCGTTGAGTTCTCCAGGGGCCAGGCTGCGTGGCATTCTGGTGCGGGTAGCGAACCGGGAGTGCCCTAGCAATTATACCGTAATCCAGTGGTCACGTTTCGCTGGAACGGGAGGCTTGCCTTAACCGGCCGGCCTGCGAGGATGACAATCTCTTCAAAAATCCCTAGCCCCAAGGTGCGGGACGAGGTGAGGAGGGAGCCCCTGGAGTTAGCACCAGGTGTGGCTGGTGGGTGCACCAATCGTTAGCGAACAACCCCGGGGTACCTGGCAACCTCCCGGGTGTATCTGCCTTACCAAGGTAAGGCGGCTCTGCCTGGGCGGACCTGGGATCCGACCTACTCGTGGGACGAACATGGAAAATTCTACAAACCAAAAACAAAACGCAGGACGGGACGAAACGATGACATACCAGGCAAGGGAACCTGACACGGTCAGGTCGGCGAGGATTGAGGAGACGGCGCAGCCGTGCCCAGTAGGGCCGCGGCTCCCGCTCGGGCCAGAAGGGCGCGCGCCTTGTCGGCGGGATCCACCAGGGGCAGCAGGGCTTCTTCTGCTGCCTCTGATAGGGGATTCTGGCGACAGCCGGTTGACAGCGAGGAGGAGTCGGATGGGTCGGTGATCTCGGTGCCGCCCACGACTCCCAGCACCTCGGCTGCGGCAAAGAGGGGACGCCCCCATACATCGGGGGACTACCTGGCCCTTGCCGCGAAGAAAGAAGAATTTCTGCGCCTACAGCAGGAGAAGATGGAGCTCCAGGCAACTAGGGAGCTACTGGACGTCGGCGCGGCCCCCCGCCAGCCAAGCCGGTCGGCCCTGAAGCTGAGGGAGGCGGAGGAAATTGCGCGGGCGGTGCGCCACCTTCCCTCGCCAGACCTTGTGGCGCGCGCCACAGAGGGCGCCGTAAAGTTCGAGAAGGTTGCGGGGTGCTCCAAAAACCTGAAGGGCACGTGTGTCCGTGCCCTCAGGGAGGCATCCCGCGACGTGGAGGCGGTCGTGAACGAGCTGGGGCTGAGGGCCGCGCGGCACCGCGACGACCATGAAACGGAGGAGCTCAGGGCCCAATTACAGCTCCGCGACGCCACAGTAGCGTCACAAGGGGAGGAGATTGCGACGCTGCGGTGGGAGCTGGAGGCTCTGCACGAGAGGCCCCCGGCGGTAGAAGCCCCAGCCGCGGCCGGCGTCCCTGCTGGAGCAGGAGGCCCGGCCGTATAGGAGCTGTCGGAGGGCTACCACGTTGGAGGAGACGGAGGACCCCGCCCCAGTGCGTTCACCGTCGCCTGCCGCGACCGCAGGGGGGCGGGCCGTGGACGACCCCACCGAGCACGAGGCCCCGGCCGCCAAGGGGAGGGCCGGGGCGTCGGGGACGGCCGCGCTCATGGATGGCATAACTGCCCTCGTCGCGCAGAGCGTGGCCGACCTCCGGCGGGAGCTCGTCGGGGATCGGGCTCGGCCCCGCCCCCCGGAGGCCGCCACCGGGTCCCCCCTCCTGCCACCTCTGGACGGCAGGGGACGGGGCAAAGGCAACAGCGCGGGGATCCCACGACATCCGGGGGAACTCCGCAGCCCCAGAAAAAGGGTTCGGGGGCGGCAGGGACTCGCGCGCCTTCCCGCTCTACGGCCTCCTCCGGTTCGTTCGTTGCCGACAGGATGGGAAAAATCCAGGAGGACCAACGCCAGGAGACCGAGGCGTGGTCCAAGGTGGTAGGCCGCACAGCCAGAAGGCAGAGGCGGCGAAGAAGAAGGGTGTGGAGATGGCCCCCCCTCTGCCGCTGGCGAAGAAGACGGGGAGGAAGACGACGGCCGGGACGACAAATCCCCCGGCCACACGAAAGGAGGGAACCGCGGGGGGCAAGGCGACAAAGGAGGTCACAAAGAAGCCCAGCCTTGCCCGCCCTGCCCCCCAAAACCTCGGCGGTCACGCTAACGGTCGCGCCCGGGGCGAAGACCACCTGCTGTGAGGCCATGATCAAGGCCAGGCAGGAGGTCGACCTCGCGGAGATCGTCATCACCGATCTCCTGCCCAGACGCGCGGCCACCGGCGGTTTCGTCCTGGAGATCGCCGGGACGGAGAGGGCGGCAAAGGCGGCGGCCCTGGCTAGCCGCCTCCAATCTGTGTTCCGCGGGTCCGATGATGTTAGGGTGGCGTGCCCAGTTAAGATGGGAGAGATCCGCCTCATCGGGCTCGACGATTCGGTCACCCGGGAGGAGGTAGCAGCGGCGGTAGCAACCGGAGGAGCCTGCACCGCGGAGGAGGTCCAGGTGGGGGAGATTCGCGCCCCACCCCGTGGCCTGGGGAGGGTCTGGGTGAGGTGCCCCCTCACCGCAGCCAACAAGATCGTCGACGCGGGGAGGCTGAGGGTCGGCTGGTCCTCAGCACGGGTCGAGGCCCTGGCGGCTCGGCCCCTGCAGTGCTACCGCCGCCTGGAGACTGGACATGTCAGGCAGCGGTTTCCCTGCGGGGTCGATTGTTCGGATCGCTGCTTCAACTTCGGCGATCTGGACCATCGAGCCAGTGGCTGTACGGCCCCGCCGCGGTGCCCCCTGTGCTCCGATTCAGGGCGGCCCGCGGGGCACAGGATGGGGACGAGAGGGTGCCCGTCGGTCCCCGCGAAGAAAGGGCGGAAGAAGTCCGCCAAAAAGACGAGCGCGAAGCAGTCCCGGGCTGCATCGCCGACTGGGGTAGCGGGCCCCAGCAACGCAGGAGCAGCTGTGGAGGCAGCGGTGGAGCCGGGGCGCAATGGGGCCTAAGGGTCCTTTCCTGCAGGCCAACATCAACCACTCGGCCGGGGCGCAGGACCTTTTGCTACAAACCCTGGCCGAGTGGAAGATTGAGGTTGCCATCGTCGTGGGTGGTCGGCACGTCCCCACGCCCGCCGATGTCTTAGCACGGGGGCGGGGTTTCGTGGCCCATCACTGGGGGGGGCGTAGCAGTGGTGGGCGTGTACGCGCCGCCCAGCTGGTCCCTGGAGCGGTTCGAGGAGTTCCGGGACCGGGTGGGGAGCGTTATGGTTAGCTCCCACACCCGGCCGACATTGGTCCTCGGGGATTTCAACTCCAAGGCCGAAGCATGGGGGCCTCTGAGGACCGACGCTAGAGGAGGGGCGGTACTGCTCTGAGCGGCTGGCGCGGGGCTCCTGCTCCTGAACAGGGGCTCCGCCAGCACCTGCGTTCGGGCTCAGGGGGAATCCATTGTGGATCTGGGCAGGACGTCCCCTGTGGCCGGGCGCATGGTGCAAAATTGGAGGGTGGCGGCGAGGGAGACGCTGAGTGATCATCTATACATCACCTTCGGCTACTCCCTCCCCGCCGCCCCACGGTCGGCGCGTGGCCCGCCACTGCGTCACTGGGTGCTGAGGAGGCTGGACAAGGACATGCTGATGGCCGCAGCCCTTGCCGTGGCCTGGCCAGCTTTTCGGGCCGGGCCGGTCGTGGATGTTGAGGGGGAGGCCAAATGGTTCCGGGAGGCGATGACCGCAATATGCGACACCGCCATGCCCGGGCCGCGCCCCCCCCCCCGGAGGGCGGTGTACTGGTGGTCGGGCGACATTGCGGATCTCCGATCCAAGTGTCAGCACGCCCGCCGCCAGTGGCAGCGCGTCCGAAGTGCTCGAGTCCGCCACCCGGCGAGGGAGGATCTGCTGAGGGGCACATACCAGGTGTTCGTGGTAGCCCTGAGGCAGGCCATCAGGGACGCGAAATCCCGGGCGTAGGAGGAGCTCCAGGGCTCTCTGGACGAGGACCAGTGGGTGCGCCCTTACCGGATGGTCATGGGCAAGTTCCGGTCTCAGTCTCGGAGAGCGTGGACCCCCAGCTGCTGACGCGGGTAATAGACACCCTCTTCCCCCGTTCCGGGGAAACGTCGCACCCGCGCCACCAGCAAGGGCCGGCGGAGACCGTCGCCTGGTCCGCTGACCTGGGGGTCACAGAGGAGGAGCTTGACGATGCCGTCAGAAGGCTCGGGGACAAGGACACCGCCCCGGGCCCGGACGGCATCACCGGCCGCGCCTGGGTTATCGCGTCCGTCATCCTAGGTCCGAGGCTGTGCCGCCTCTTCAGCGCCGCTTTGGAGCAGGGGGTGTTCCCCTCGATTTGGAAGGAGGGGCGGCTGGTCCTCCTCCGAAAGGACGGACGGCCCGCAGATTCTCCCTCTGCGTACCGGTCCATTGTGCTGTTGGACGAGGTGGGAAAGCTCTTCGAGCATGTCATCGCAAACCACTTCGTCTACCACCTGTCGAGCGTTGGCCCCGATCTGGCCGACATCCAGTTCGGGTTTCGCGAGGGTCCAGCGGGTGCGCACCCTCGCCAAGTCGGCGACGTCCCGGGGTGGGGTGGCGCTAGGCGTCTCCTTGGACGTTACAAACGCGTTCAACACCCTGCCCCGTGGGACGATACGGGGGGCGCTGGTTCACCACAACGTCCCCCCGTATCTGCAGAGGATCATCGGGGCCTTCCTGGATGGCAGGTGGATACTGTACACGGTCCGGGACGGTACGCTGCACTGGAGAGAGGTCGACCGCGGAGTGCCCCAGGGGTCCAAACTGGGTCCCCCCTTATGGAACGTGGGGTACAACGCGGCGCTGCGGGTGATCCTCCCGCCCGGGGTGTGGGCCACGGTATTCGCAGATGACTACTACCTGCTGGCCACCGGGCGGGACTGGTTGAGGACCTGCCGCCGTGCCGAGGTGGGGGTCGCCATCGTGTGAGGAGCGATCCGGGGGCTGGGTCTGGCGCTGGTTCCTCACAAGACCGAGGCCGTGTGGTTCTTCGAGCCTCGGCGTAGGTTAGCCCCTCTGGCCCAGCTCTGGCTCGAGGTCGACGGGTGCCGGATCGTGATCGGCCGGGGTCTTCGATACTTCGGTCTGTATCTCGACAGGCACTGGCGGTTCGATGTTCACTTCGACCGCCTGGCTCCCCGATTGGAACAGGTGGCGACCAATCTTGGCCGCCTGTTGCCCAACCTAGGGGGGCCGGGAGTGAGGGTTCGCCGCCTATACGTGGGAATCGTCCGGTCTATAGCCCTAAACGGGGCTCCGATATGGGCCGGCGATCTGGCGGTCAGCAGGCTCAGCTGCACGGGTGGAGCGGCGGCTGGCCATCAGGATCGTGCGGGGCTACTGCACGATCCCCTACGAGGGGGCGATTGTCCTGGCGGGTCTCATCCCACTCCGGTAACACGAGGAGGTCGAATCCAGTACATACTGGTATTCGCGAGCCCTCCGCCAGGCCGGGGATGACCCGCCGGGGCCGACGATCGAGGAACACCGCAGCCAGGCCCGACTGGTCGCGGCGGAAAGGTGGCAGAGGTCTCTAGCAGAGGGGGCTGCCGCTGGAAGCCGCGCCGTCGGAGTGGCGGGACCGCGGCCACGGCGGCCTGTCGTTCCGGGTCACACAGGTGCTCTCCGGACACGGGGTGTTCGGGGAGTTACTATGCCGGCGGAACAGGGATGGACCCCCCTCTGTTGGCTCTGCGGGGCGGCGCGGGACACCGCACAACACACGCTGGCGGAGTGCCCGGTGTTTGCGGTGGCCCGCCACGCCCTGACGGCAGAAATAGGGGAGGATCTCTCGCCGGCAGGCGTCGTGAGACAGATGCTTGCCGGCGAGACAGAATGGATGGCCGTGATCACCTTCTGCGAGGAGGTCATGGCCCTCAAGGAGAGGTCCGAGCGGGATAGTGAAAGGTATGATCCCGTTCGGTAAGGTCGCGGACGTTGTACGTGGGCCAGTGTGCCCTCCCGCCTCCTGGGGAGATTTTACGGAGGTTGTTTCTTGTGGGGGCGGGAGAGGCCGCGGTTTTCCCTCCCGCCCCGGACGAAATGAGCCCGGATCTCGGTCGCGTGCGGGTGGGGAACCCGTTCTCAATCGGGGGCCCCTCTCCGTCCGCCACGGGGGGCCGGGTGACTCCGGGCGGAGAGTGGCTATTTCCCTCCCACGTCGGGAGTGGCGCTGGACCCCGCAGGGGGGGGGGGGTGCAGCGGAGCCGAGGGAGACCCCCTGGAGGGTGGCCGGCCACGACTCACCGCAGCCCACAGTGGGACGACTCGGCGGGGCGCAGGCGCCCTGTTTGGGCGCCATTGCACGCGGACCCGGGGTGTAGCCGGCACCGGAAGCCGGCGGAGCGAAGTGCTGCGCCTGATCTTCCTCGCGGGCGGCGGGGGGTTGCTCCTCCCCGTAGCCTGTGAGGAGATCGAGGCGCGGGGACTGCAGGCGGTACGGGCTGGGGGGCCCGGCCGCCATTGCACGCAGTTCCCCCGCGATGGAGCCGGCACCGGGTGCGACCTCTGGTGCCGGCTGGGGGAGTTGTTACATCCCCGGTGAGGTGCGCCTACAGCGTACGGCGGGGGAGGCTCCGGAGTTATAGTAATCAGGTCCCGGAACCTCTGCCATACGCCAGAGGAGGTCGTCGTGGGGTTTTAGTCAGTAGGAATTTGATACTCCCCCGCTGCCCTTCCCCAGGGGCGCGGGGGGTCTTATGCAAGATTTCCCCACGAAAAAAAAAAAAAAGGTTAGGTTAGGTTAGGTTGGAGTCTCGTGCTGGCTGCCGAGCTGGTCGGACGTGTCGTTCGAGGGTCCCGTGGCGTGCCAGGCATCTCGCGCTGCGTGATTGCATCGTTCTTTGTTTCCTTGATTTTTCTTGATTTTCTACAACTTCTTCGGTTTTTCTTCGGTTTTGGAACATCAGTAATTCCTACGATTTCGCGACCTCTGCGGCCCTCGCTGTGCTTCGCGGCAACTCACGACTATGTGGATACTAAGTGCTAGGTTATCTTCTTTGGTTCATGTGTGCGCGCGTTCTTTTTGTGTCTCCCCGTAATCTGTGCGGTTCTATAAGTGTTACAGAAGTATATGTTTTACTGCAAGCGTGCGTTGCGGTTCTATTTCGTGGCTGCGGCGCACATTCATCGAGGACCTCGAGTGTTATGGGCATTGCTGATGCAGCCTCCTGATCTTGGCGACTGGTCCACCCTGATCTGCCTCACCAAATCTAAATTGACATCTACCCAACCCGACTCACGAGATGAGAACTGTGACATGAGGTTTTGAGAGAACCAAAGGAAAGTTACGTGCACTGCTGCCATTGTTGATGCTGGCTTTTATCTGGGCGGCTAATCAACCCTGATTTGGCATATCAATCAAGTTTGACCCCTTCTCAGCCTGTCTTTCGAGAGGGCAACTGCAACACACATTGCGAGCCGCCCACGGTTGTCATAATGGTATGTCACTCCCGCACAAATAACCGAAGGAAGTGTAAGTTTGAACCAGCAAATTATAATTTCAATCCCAGCCTCAACCCTAGTCTCAATTTCAGCTTCATACATTATAAACTAATCAAACGCAAACACAATTGCATAACCTAATTCAAACATAGTTTGCTCTCTGTTAATTACAAACCGGCGATGGATTCTGGAAGCTGTCGTCTGCTCACCAAGTATCGGGCTCTCTGTTGGAAATATGCAAACGATTATGCTAAACCCTCATGTAACCAAGTACAGCCTAAATCTATGAATGCTTCTTTCATATCTCTTATATCTCCTGTGGCACTATGGCTCGTCTGTCCGACCAACTAGCAAAGTAGAGAACTGTATTAATTGAATTGAACTCCCTTTGGAGGCGGGGATTGTAGAACCCGTCCCCAGCTTCATTGTCCCGACGTCGTTACAAATGAAGCAAAAGGGGTCGCGCGCGAAGTCCTTATTATAGCTAACGGCGGGTTTCACGTGCATGGGCGCGACTTGGCCACACTCCTTGGACGTTGACTGATGGCTGATCCACTGACCTGTTTTTATCATCACCCGCAAGCGGGCGGCGGAATTCGCTCGTCGCTCGTCCGCATGTTTCTCCCATCTCTCGATGAGGCGCTTCGCCTCCAACGAGTGGCTCACGCGGTTCGGGTGATCTCTGACCTGCTGAAGTCTCAGTTATACTCTAACTTCACTTGTGCAACTGCTTGGGCAAGCAGCTAGGGAAATAACCAACTGCGATTACCGGCTCATCAACGGTTGAATCCATCCAATCCTAAATCTAATTTCTAACTCACATATGTACTTACACCCAGAGTACGAAACCTCTCATAACTCTAATGTAACCTTTCACTCTGCGAACATCGCTTCTAGCATTCTGCTGATCCTAAATCCTGAAATAGTGATCAGCAGCCTATTTTGTGAACTTACATTTATGGCCCCTTAGCTTCAACTCCCACGTTAATACAAAACTCAATTTACGAATCCCTCTCAACTTCTAATCACTAGTATAGATTCATAATTATGAATTATGAATTATCAACTCTAGCCCCCTGTTGTCCTCAATTTGGAAATGTTGAACTATAGCATACTCTTTTATGCAAACTACATTTTATCAACCTAAATATAATTGCATTTCCTGCGCTGCACGACTGTCAATCGGCAACTTCAAACTCCAGGCTCATCACGTTCGTGTCCTGGTTCTTTGCTAGGCTATGATTTGAAATATGGAATTGAATTTCTCCTGGAGGTGGGGGTTACAGAATACGTCTCCAGCCTCCCTGGCTTCTCGTAAAAGGCGACTAAAAAGGGTCCTCGCGCGGAGTCTCCCCAGATTGGCGCCTTCAGGCCGTCGTACACGGACGCGGCTCGCTTGCAGTTCTTCTTACATCGGCCGATGGTCGTCTCATCGACTTAGTTCGGGACATTACGTGCGAGAGGGCGACTTAATACGCTCATCGCCCGCCGGTGCGCGCCTTTCACCCGCTTGACGAGACGCTTAAAACTTCTAGCTCTCACGCCTAAGTTTAAATCCAATCATAAAAACTCAACTCTAATACATGCTTCATTGTTCGAATACCTACCTATCTCCCTGGCAACGCTTAATTTTGAGAAAGATTCGCATCAATTGCCTTCGCGGGACTGTATTAATTGCCTCTTAATTTTATTCTTATGATAAGTTAATTCAAATCTACGACTCTTCTCAATTCTCAATCATAATACTAACATAGTCCTTCAACTACGAATCATTGACCCTGGTTCCTTGGCAACTTTAGAATTTTTGACTATTTCAAGATTGCGTTTCATCAATTTAATCATAATTGCATTTTGCACAGCATGATTTTCAATTGATGACCTCGAGTTTCAGGCGTATTAAGCTCGCGTCTCGACCCTCTCCCGGACTCCGATCCACGGTTGATTTTCCTTACCGTACTCCCCGTGTGGGCCCTTCCCAACTGCTATTTGCAAAGGTGACAGAACTCGTTAACCCGGCTTCGGACTGCCTGACCTGCATGCTGCACCCATTAAATTTTTAAGTCGGATTTTGTATGACTTGGCAAGTTGCCCGTGCGGAAGTGCTCCTTCGCGGCTCCCCTTCCTCCCTGCTCTCGCTCAGCGTGGCCTCACGAGTACGACTTCGCCTCAATTTTCCAGACACGCGAATAATATACTTGGCATCAATTGTGCCGATAATGATCAACTCAATGAGTGAACCCTGCCTTCGAACTTCTGTGTTTGTGCCCTATTTTGTGACACGAGTACAGCATTCCTATTACTGGACTGGGTAAACACAAACATTAAGTTATGATCAAGCAATAATGCCTGCAAGGCGTGCATTTATTAATAACATTCTACGTAACTCCTTACCTTCCCTTACAAATGGTTTCTTGACATATAAATTTACAGATAAACTCGCAGATACAATAATACACGTACTAAACTCACATACTTAACTCACATACTCGCAAACATAATTAGGTGGTCGGGTTGAGTACGTGCGTGCGTTTGGCTTGCCCTCACTAATGCCATTAATTTCGCCGGTCTGGCCTCACCGGTGCCCGCAGCCACCCCTCGCCCGGGATCCGCGTGTGCCGCGGGAGTGACGGGAGCCTCGCCGGCGGACTCGGCGAGGCACCATTAACCCTGCTCGTTCTCTTGCTCTCTCCACACTCTCCTTTTTGGTCATCACCTCGGTTACAAACGATATAAGAGAGCGTCGCCTTCGTCTATCCAGAAGACAGCTTGCAAACGACTCTGGAGTCAGCTCCCCTACCTCCAGGTATAGAAGTGTTCGGTGCACTGCCCAACGATCACACACAAACACTGTGATTCTAGCACTCGGTAATACAGCCAACGCGGTTTCGGACCGCATCCTCGTGGATTCAGTAGCAGCCACGAGAGGTGGTGCGCTACTTTCACTGCCTTCTCACATACGCGGCTCATTTGACTATGAAAGAGTGTGCTATTACTGAACATCACACCAAGGTACCTAATCGAGCGCGATGTCCTGATTATCGCGGCCTCGTACGATAGTACAAGTCCGTCGGGTACGCGCCGCCCAGTTAAGAGCACTGCTTCAGTTTTCTCTTTCGCGAGAACCAGTCTCTCCCTCTCGTACCACGCCCCCACCACACGTAAGGCATGTTCTGCCAGCTCGCGCACTCTGTGTAATGATCGGGCTACTATAAGCAGCGCCATATCATCCGCGAAACCCACGGTTGTCACACCTGGTGGCAGCAGCACCTCCAGCAGCCCGTCGTACGATAGGTTCCACAACAGTGGTCCCAACACTGATCCTTGTGGCACCCCACCAAATACAGCTGCTTCCACCAACTCACCGCTTGGCGTTCGGGTTCCCACTCTTCGCTCGCTTAAATAGCTACGTAACATGTCCATTATTATCGTCGGAAACTCACGGCGCTCGGCTGCAGCCAGGATGCGGTCCCAACGCACTGCATTAAATGCATTTTTCACATCCAGGGTAATTAGCAGACAGTGATTTCGCCCTCTGCGCGGACGATCCCACTCCGACATGACCACCTTCATCGCCTGATGTGTTGATCTGCCCTCCGTGAACCCAAATTGACGCACCGACAGCCCTACAGACAGGCGAATCGCTTCTACGATTAACACGCGCAAAGCATATTCGAAACACTTCCCCATGTCTGACAGCATGCGAAGCGGTCGAAGGTCGGAAAGAGAATTACAGGCTTTCCCGGCCTTCGGTATTAAAGCCAGACGCCCTACTTTCCAAGTCCTTGGAAAGTATCCTAGCCTCAGACAGGAATTGAAAAGGGCACAAACCCAGCCGGATGCAGTTTTACGCAGAACGTGAACGGTCTCGCCAGGGACTTCATCTGAACCCGGAGCTTTTCCTTTCTTCAACATCTCCATTGCGTACCTCACATCTTCGTTCGTGAACACGTCCCCCTGGGGCGAGGTGCCCTCCCCTGGGCTTCAGCATCTCTTTCTTGTGTTAGGAGGAACAGCGCTTGACACCGCGGCTACCCCCGCGATCTCGCGTGCGTTGGATGCCGACGACGTTGACGCTCCTTCCTGACGAGGCCAGATCAATGAAGCCTGCGCTGCTTCTTCTCCTCTTGCTTCGTCTTCATCCTCTTCTTCTGCTGCACTACCCCTTGGGATGGCAGCCTCTCCTTGTCGCTCCTGCTCCACCACGAAAAGCGCGGACACCGTTGCGTGGAACTCCTCTTAGTTGAGGCGAACCAGGGGCGACTTCCCCTTCAGACGATTCATGACCGCCTTGTAGGGTTTCCCCCACGGATCTTCTCACAAGACCATCTCACTCCACGATGCCTCTTTAGCTCGACGCAATGCCAAGGATAAGGCACGTCGGCTTTCTAGCATCTCCATGCGATACGGGTGCGCCTGCTATTGTGCTGCCGTCGGGCTCCGGCGAGCCACCTTCTGCCAGCGGTGTTGGAGACGCTTTGCTTGGAGACAAAGATCTACTATCTCCTGGCTCCACCATGGTACATTTTGCATTTTCCTCCTCTTGCGGGTCGGCAATGGTGGACGGGTTGACTGAAAGAGCGTCTCTAACGCCTCAATCACTTCATCAATTTCGGCCACGGTGCACAGCGGCGGTAGCGCGGACTGTTCCGATGGACCGGCTGCTGCAGCTCCTCTCTCTTGACTACGTTGAACTGTTGGATCCAGGGATCCTGGCACCGGTAACTGGCCGCTCACTATTACCCTCCACACCTCCATGTCCGGGCGACCTATTCTCGTCTCTCAAAGAGAATCCTCGGGCGAACCAATAGCCTCTGGTCTCGCTTTAAATCGATGAATAAGATAGCGGTGATCCGACCCCGAATAGCGCGTGGACACTGTGGACCTAGATATTCGACCGTAGAGGCTGCGGCTACACGCAAGGGCATCGATTCGAGAACCCACGCTACCACGCTCGAATGACGGGCCTCCTTGACTTGCCACGGGCATCAGCCCTGCTTGCTCGATCAAATTCATCATACGGTGACCGCGTGAATCCACGCGATCTGATCCCCAGTGCGGAGAGCGGGTATTGAAATCTCCGGCGATTATAATCGGTTTCCTAACACTTGACAGACATGTCGCAAGACCCCGTAATTGACCTTCAAAGCTTTCTATAATCAGTGATGGTGAGAAGTAACAACTCACTATCACAAACTCGCGAGTCTCCAATGCCACGCATCCGTCTGTCTCAAACACCTTTCTAGTCACCCCCATGTCGCAGCTAGGACGATTCGTATACCACACGCAGGCTAAGCTGCTCCTGTCCTGATGCCAATTCGGATGAGGATTAAACGGCTCACTGATGACGACTATATCCGCGCGAAACTCGTTCACGGTCTGCCACAAGAGATCCTGTGCCGCGCGGCATCTGTTTAAATTTATCTGCAGTACGCTGAACGCAGACATGTTTTCCGCTTCTCTTTCTTCTTCGGCTCGGAGATTTAGCAGCACAGTAACGTAGCTATCGGAACAAAAGGAAACGGGCACTCTTAAGTACAAGGATCTACATTTAAGTCGAACTGAAATGACATGGCAGTGATCAACACTTTTTTTTTTTTTTTAAGGAGGAGGGGAAATGCATTTCCGCACACCCGGGGGGCTACCAAATGGTACGGCCACGCCCGGGTAGTGTGGGGCTCCCCCGAGAGCAAGTACTCGCTTCCGGATATACCCACTAAAACCCCTCCTCCATACCCACAGTTAACCCCCGGAGCCGGAATCGCGTTAGCATTACTTCGGCTCCGGGGCTGTGCTATTTGCGCCTTAGCGGGCACGATGGGGGTGCCTCCAGGCATCCCTCTTCACGCTTGCGGCGCAGTATGTACTCGACATACTGCACCACAGCGTCCCACAGCTTCTGGCTGTGAAGCATCACCCCGACGATGTTCTCCGGGGTGATGCTGTCGGCGATGGCGCGCTCCACACCTCTTCGCTTGTCCGCGAAATAATCGCAGACGAAGAAGGTGTGGAGCGCATCGTCCTCTGCTTCGCCACAAAGCAAGCAGTGAGATGACCCTACCTTCCGCATCCTGAACAGGTACTTACGGAAATAGCCGTGTCCTGTCAGGAATTGCGTCAGGTAAAAGATCACCTTGCCATGTCGACGCGACGACCACTGGCCCAGGTCCTGGATCAGGAGCCGGGTCCACCGTCCTTTGGGACTATCGTCCCAACGCTGTTGCCAGCGCCCGATGGTTCGCTCGCGGGCTTGCTCCGCGGCGTCCGCTCGCCCAATCTGAGAACTCTGGAGATATATCTCCTTTCGCTCTTGGGCGAGCAGATCTATCGGGATCGTGCTGGCAACAACTAGCGCTGCGTCCTCGGACACTGTGCGGTATGCACACGCGACGCGCAGTGCCCCGCGGCGCTGGACGGCGGCCATCCGAGTCCGGTACTTTTTTACCCTAAGTGCGTCCGCCCAGATTTCTGCCCCGTAAAGCAGGGCTGTCTGGGCGGACGTCAACAGGAGTCTTGTCCTGCACGGCTTCGGGCCTCCCACGTTCGCCATGAGACGGCTTAGCGCCGCCGTACTCTGCACAGCCTTGTCGCAGACCCTGCGAATATGCTCCCAGAAAGTGAGCCGGTTGTCCAGCATCACCCCCAGGTACTTCACGGAGCTGCAGGTCTGTACAGGCTGATTCCCGACCATCATCGTGATGGAGGTGGGGATCCTTCTCTTCGTGAGAATCACGATCTCCGTCTTGGCAGCAGCCAACTGGAGACCGTGATCTTCCATCCACCCGTTGACACTGCGCATAACTTGGTTAAGCGTAAGTTGGGCCAACTCGGGACTCCGTGCTGTAATTACGGCGGCGACGCCGTCGGCGAATGCGACGAGGAACGCGTTATCGGGCATCTCCAGGCGGAGCAGGCTGTCGTATATGACATTCCAGAGGTCAGGTCCCAGCACTGACCCCTGTGCCGCTCCGGCGGTGACCTCCTTCATCCTGATGCCCTGTGCTGTCACATACGACAGCCTGCGGTCCCTCAGGTAATCTCTCATCATCGTTGCGAGATACGGAGGTACCCTGAAGGACCGCTCGATCGCATGGAGCACGTCGCTCCACCTAGCCGAATTAAACGCGTTCCTCACGTCGAGGGTCACGAGGAGTACTATGGGCCTAGCCATATGACAGGCGGTTTCGGCCTGGCGTACTGCCTCGGTCACCTCGGCGATCGCATCAATCGTGGAGTGCCCTTTTCTGAAGCCGTGCTGCCAGTGGGAGAGGCCCCCGGCTTGCTCAATAGCGGCCGCCAATCGCGGCTTGAGCAAGCGCTCCATCATCTTCCCCGCTGTGTCTAACATACACAGGGGGCGATAAAATGATGGAGAATCAGGGTCGCCTTTGCCCTTGGGGATCAAAGCAAGGCGTGCCAGCTTCCATCGGGCTGGGAAGACTCCTGCTCTCAGGCACCCGTTGTACATACCGAGCAAGAGGCCAGGGCAGTTGCGTGCAGCTGCCTTAATCGCCTCCTGGGGCTTTGCCGGACTTCATGCTGCGTTCCGCGAGCATGAGCTTCTCGGCGCTGAACAGCGGGATATTCTCCTCCTCCCCGCCAGTCGGTCGGATCCGGACAGTGAACGGATGGGTCGGAAACAGAGCATCCACGACGTTCTGCGCCTTCCTTTGGTCCATGATCTGGGTGGGCGGGCGAAGCTTTCCCATCACGAGCTTGTAGCCTCTCCCCCAAGGATCCTGGTCCACTTCGTCGCAGAGCTGCTTCCAGCTGCATTCTTTGCTCGTCCGGATGGCTTTGCCCAAGGCCTTTTTGGCGGCTTTGTACGCCGCAGACTTTTCCGCCGCCTCAGGTCGGCCGGCGGCACGTTGCGCCAACCTGCGCAATCGATGGCAACGCCTCCTGAGCTCGGTGATCTGGTCATTCCACCAGTACGCCTGCGTCCTGCCTTTCCAAGGCCTCTGCGAGGCATGGACGCATCGCATGCGCGGTGGATGAGCCCCATGGTAGCGTCCACTAGAGCGTCCACCGCGCCGACATCATTGGCGTCCTCGGGCACTGGTGGAATGTGCCGAGCGCCGTCGAGCAAGGTTGCGACGAATTTTTCACCGTCCATCTTGGCTGCGTTCCAGCCAGATGGTCGACGCGCGCTAGCAGCTGGCTGCTTTCGCGTCGCGTCGATGAGCTGGAAGGTGATGTACTGATGATCACTACCGGTGAAGTCATCCATCACCCTCCAACCAACGGCTTTGCGGACCAGGTCCTCTGACACCAGCGTGATATCAGGGATCGAATACCCGAAGCCCGGTCGCCGGTACGTTGGTGTTGTACCGACGTTGAGGACGACAAGGCCGAGTCGGGCAGCCATCTCCACCACCAGTTTACCTCTGGTGTTGGGTTGCGGCATGCCCCATTCTATGGCCCGCGCGTTAAAATCCCCGGCGACAACAAGTCCGCCGGGGATATCGCGGAGGTCGTCCTCAAGGGCCTCGAGCTTGTCCCTGAATCTCTGGCTACTGTCGTTGGGGGAGAGGTAACAGCTCACGAATGTGGCTTGCTCCGTCGTCACCCACACGTAGCAGCATCCAGCTCCACGATTCGCGATCCTTACAAGGGGGTCGACGACCCAAATCGCCGCGGAGCCGGAGCTGTCTACGTGCCAATTAGCTCTGGTTCGGCAGGGTTCGCTGATGATCGCCACGCTAGCACGGTGCTCGTGAACGAGCTGCGTCAGCAGATCATCAGCGACCCTACTCCTGTTTAGGTTGCCCTGGAGGACGAAGAAGGTCCTTTTCGACCCTTCGCCTTGTCCAGGGCAACCCGGAAGGCCTTGCATGCCCCGGAGCCTGGAACGTGCTCCGGGGGCTGTGCGCCCTCTGCTCCGTTGGAGCAGAGGAAGCAGCGCGGTTTGAGGGTGCAGGCGGTCGCCTTGTGCCCCTGTTGGCCGCACTTCCAACAGAGGCCGCTGCGGTCCGGCCCCTTGCACTCCTGCTTCCGGTGCCCGAATCCAAGACACCGGAAGCAGCGCTGCACGTCCGTCCGCTGCCGTAGTCGGCAACGGATCCAACCAACGCACAGCTTCCCCGTTTCCAGGAGCTTTCGGGCCGGCTTTTCGTCGAGTTCGACGACGGCCATTCGAAGCTCATGCGCATTCGGCGCGAAAACGGCGACCTTGAGCTGACCGCGCATGTCGTCGCCGAGTTCGCGTCGCACTGCTTCCTCCAGTTCCGCGGAAGTGGTGAGGCAGTCCATGTCCAGGACTTCTAGCCGAACACGGCTGGTGAGGATCCTGGCCTCGCCGGACTGCCCCACGGCCTCTTGAATCGCCCGCTGGAGGGCAATCCGGTCACCGCAGCGGTCCAACTCAAGGAGGACGGCGCCCTCCTTCGTTTTGCGAGCCGTGCGGATAACCGTCTCGGTATCCTCGGGGCGCACTTTCGTACGTATTGCCCCGAGGACTTCCGCATAAGTCTTGCCCTCCGCGGGCTTGACAACCACAGCGCTGCGGTTCGAGCGCTGGCGAGGTTTCGTCTTCTTCTTCTTCTTCTTCTTCGTCTTCGTCGCCTTCGAAGCCTGAGTCACATCAGGCTTCTTGTTTTCAGCCGGTTTCTTTGCCGGCTCCTTAT
Source organism: Osmia bicornis bicornis (assembly GCF_907164935.1). Classification (NCBI taxonomy): domain Eukaryota; kingdom Metazoa; phylum Arthropoda; class Insecta; order Hymenoptera; family Megachilidae; genus Osmia; species Osmia bicornis. The sequence continues at coordinate 169,831 of NW_025791066.1, forward strand.
TCTTATACCCGCTCTATTTTAAGTTGGGTGGGGTGTTGGCATTTTTCCCCTTTTGGGGTGCCCCAAGGCTGTCGGAGGAGTTCTTCTTTGCCCGCTTCTTTGTAGCAGTGGTCCAGGTTTCCGCATCCTGGACCATCATCTTCCTCCACTTCTCCTCCTCCTGATCATCCGGGCTGGAGAGCGCTGCCCTGCCCCTCTTTTGAGGAGGACAAATCGCTGCCGGATTGCGGGGAGGTGTGGCCGGGGACATAGGCGCTACTTGTCGCTATACAGCGCGTTACTCTGCTGAAGGTCATAATGTCGACCAGTTCTCCCAAGCGTGGAATGCCCTCCTTAATGGCGTTTGAAACGTTGCGTTGCTTCTCCGTCGCAACTTTCATGCTCTCAAGTACCTGACGCATCCGTGTCAGTTGAGCGCATTCTACAGCATCAACTTCCTTCAGCTGACCCCAGATATCGTCCGGGGCTGGAGCTTCAACGTTATTGCTGCCTGTAGCAGTGGACACCATGGTGGCCAGGTCAGCCACCACCATAGTGCTGCGGTCGTCGGACAACGACGCTCCGGGGCCCGCTTGCTCACCCCTGAGCGCCGTTACTGGGGTATCCCTCCCCTGCACCGTAGACTTTTTTCTGTTCGAAACCTCCTCCATGTTTGGTTTATTGTTCGGGGTTCCTTCCCCTAGTCCATTTGGTCCGCGGTTGCTTATTTGTCACCTGGGATAGGCGCTTATTTCGCAACTTACCAGTATATCTACTGGCCGTTCCCCTATCCGCCACCTGGGGACGCGCCGGGTTGCGGTGGACTACCGCCCCCGGAGTGATCAACACTTACTGCGACCTGTAACGGCAATGACAACCCCGGTTATGACCCTGAACGGTACAAGGATCCTAAACCACAGCAAACAATGAGTAACATGGGTTCGGAAAGCGAAGCAAATGACTTATGATCTATAACTTAAATCTGAATCAAAAGGGGGAAAAGAAAGGAAGGGAAAGAGAATAAGAGAAAGGAAGGAAAAAGGGAATGGAAAAAGAAAAAAGGGGGGAAAGAGGGGGAGAAAAGGGAACAACTGTAGCACCGAAGGGATTGTTTCAACTGACTCGCATCAATCTGCGTGCATCGCCCTCCCTCTCCGCCCTGCCCTATCAACTTAATTCAACTCACGCAATCCAATCCAAGGATGAAGCGGGACAGCGGGCTGACCTGACCCGACTTAGAAACAAGTCATGGAACCACACGACAACGTGAAGCGAAGTCAAGCCAAGCCAGGATTTAACTGAATATATTTAATTAATTAAGCTAGTCAAGATCGAACTAATTCAATCAACTTCATCAAGAGTAAGGATAGAACTAAGCAATTAGTATCAGGACACCGGCAAACCGAACAGCTATTTACAGTCGGCATTCGGCCAATATCCAGCATGGTTGACAATCAAGGACTAACCAGCTACGTATTAATAGGAGCAACGGCAGCGGAACTAACACCAACATCAGCAACAATAGTAGTGTTTAAACGGGCAGGCTGAACAAACAAGGATGGTGCGATAAACGTTAATCGACAAATGATCACTCAATACTTACTTACTCAGCGATGCTTGTCGTAGGATGACTGATAGTGATCGGCTGCGTCGCTCTTCCTCTGTTTTACTCCTCCTTCCTCTTCTTCTTCACCCACCTCTGCTATAGACGCGTTGGCGCGTGGGCATTGTCGGCGACAGCGGGTCCTTTTCGTTGCGAGGATGAGCAATGTGCTGTGGTGTGCTGTGCTGATCTGCTGCGCTTAGTTATGCACAATAACCGCTCACTGCACCACGGCGCACGTATCGACACACGCGTATTGCTTCAAGCTTCGATTCGGAGCACCACAAACAGCGCGAACTAGCGACTTCCCCAGTTAGAAATGTACTAAATGAAGGCCCCTACGAGGTGCCCCAATTTATATCCAGAGCGGCCGGCAATCGTTGTGGCTGGGGGAACCTGCGAGGGGGAGTCCCTCACCCTTGAGCCCCGCTTTCTCGGCTCCCCTCGATTGAAGCAGGGGTCTCGTGGTCGTCTTCAACAAAGCCCGGCAACCCAAAACTTACCAAGCCTTCGATGAAAGGACCTAATCAAGTCAACATTAATAACGTGAATAAATTACAATTATCAATCAATTGCACTCACTGATCAATAACGGTCAAGGGTGTTGTCTTAATAAAGCATAGACCAGACTTTCGACTATATCAGATCCTATTTGCTGTGGAAGTATAGAATCAAGTCTTCCCTGGAGGCGGGGGTTACAGAATACGTCTCCAGCCTCCCTAGCCTGTCATCAAAGGCGACTTAAAAGGCACCGCGCGGTTAGCCCCTCTAGATAGGCAGCAACACGCCGACATGCACGGATGAGGCCCGTTCGCATCCCTTCGGACACCGGCCGATGGGTGACTCGTTGACCCGGTTCCGGCCGCTACCTGCGAGTGGGTGACGTAATCCGCTCATCACCTGCTTGTACGTGCCTCTCACCCGCCTGACGAGGCGCCCTAATACTTCTAGCTCTCACGTCTAATCTTAAATTCCAATCTTGATAACACAATTCAAAGATATGCTCCTTTTTCCGAACACCTACTTCTCTCTCTGGAAACAAATTTTGAAAGCAATGCGCACCAACTTTCTCTCGCGGAAATTGTATCTAATTACCTCCGTATTTAATGATAAGTTTAAAATTCAAGGTTTGACCCGTATCAACTCTCAATTATAATATTATCGCGGTCTTCAACTGCGGATCACCAATTCTAGTTCCCTGCCAATTTTAGATTTTGTTGAACTTTGAACTCTATTACATTTTTCAAATTACATCTTAATCAATTTAATCAAATTTAATTTAAATCGCATTTTCTGCGGCGTACGATCTCCAATTAGCGTCCTCGAATCCTGGACGCATTATGCTCGCGTCTCGGCTCTCCTCCGGATCCCGACTCGCGGCTTCTTCTCTGATCTCCCCCCCGGCGCTCGTTCTTTGCGGCATCCCGTGCTTGATCTTTCCCTCTTGCTGTACCTGCTGGGCAGTGGAGCGAGATCGATCGGCCCGATTCTTCCTCTTGTTGGCCGACTCTCGACGAACCATGACCCTATCTGCTCTATTTTTTTGGACCCTCCTGCTGTACGCGAATATGTAGCTCCCTCCATGCGGCATCTCCTACACACCCACTACACCTTGACAGTCAGGCACGGGTACTTTTCCGACATGACTCCCGCGCCCGTCAGCATATTTATTTTTTGTCAGCTACGCTTCACGTGAACAATAAAACTCCGACTTCTTTATTTTCCTTATTGTTTCCATTCTCCTTTGTCTCCTTCTGGTCGCTCGAGCAGGCCTCCTAGTTTATGCTACTGCCTTACTCTGCTTTACTGCTTCACTGTACTTTCACTCTATTACTCTATTATTCCTTGCGAACTCGCACCGCTTCTACCCTACGTCGCCTCCTTTAACGCCTTGCTCCTCATTGCCCGTTTATTACCCATCACCAACTTTATCGCCTACCCTACCCGACACCTGGTACAGCTTAACTCCAAATGTACCGTATGCCGCTTTACAAACTTTCCGCTTACAGCTGTTTCTGGCTGTTTTTCGTTGTTCTCTACCGTCCTTTTTCCCTATTCCTCCATTTATTTCTTTATTTATGTTTTTATTTCTCCACTATTTTCACCTTTTACATTCTTCTCAGGATCCACACCCATTCTTACTGTACACATCTGCTTTTACTTTTAAACTTTCAGTTTCTATGTGTTATGTTATCTTAATTCAAGATTCTCAGAACCCCCTTAATTTCAAGTACAATTCTTCTCCTTGATCACCCATTTTAGCCTCCCCATAACTTGAATTCTACGATAACGAGCATTTATTCATCTATATCGCATCCGCACAAATTATATTTAATTACTTTTAGACTACGATTCCCGCGATCAACTCTACCCTCAATTTAAATTCAATTTAAAATCCAAATCCAGAACTCCTCCCGGGTCTCAAGTCTAACAACAACACAATTTCACAACCCCAAATCATAACGCTTAATTTGTCACTAATCTTAAATCCTGGAAACTTCTATCTCTAACACATTTACTGTGGAAGACTACATCCCATCCTCCCTTGGAGGCGGGGGGGCTTGTCGTAAAAGGCGACTAAAAAGGAATCGCGCGCGAAGCCCCATCAGATCGGCAGTATCGGACCCTTCGTACACGAACACGGTTCGTTCGCACCCCCTTTAGACGCCAACCGACGGCTGACCCATTGACCCAGTTTCGGCCGCTACCTCCGAGCGGGTGACGTAATCCGTTCATCACCCGTTAGTACGCGCCTACCACCCGCCCAACGAGGCGCTTAAAACTGCTAGCTTTCGTGCTTAATCTAAAAATCTACCTCTCTCTCTGATAATTAATTTTGAAAGCAATCTGCACCAACTTTCTTTCGCCAAAATTGTATTTAATTACCTTTAAAATTAATTTTCATGGCAAATTTAATATTCAAGGTTTTGGTTCGTATGAATTGTTAATTATAATATTAACCCCTTCCCGTGCCATTTAGCTCGACGAAACTCGGGCCCAAGCGGTAGTCGTCAAAGCGCGCTAAACAGACAAGACGCTCGAGAACAGTCGCAATACGTGCCAAAATATAAAGAGCTTTGATATCTGATAAATAGGCATTTTTACGCGTTACCACTGTTGAACTCACGAGTCTGTTCGCGAGTCTGACTCGTGATATTCATGTTTCGCCCGACTATCTGTTCACGAGTCAGGCTCGTGATATTCATGTTTGGGCCAAAATCTTCATCACGAGTCAGACTCGTTAAAGTACGGGAAGGGGTTAATGTGGTTCTTCAAACACGAAACATCAATTTAAGTTTTCTGTAAATTTTAGATTTTGATAAATTTTGAATTTTATTACATTTTAAATTTCCTTACATCAATTTAATTAAATTCAATTAAAATCGCATTAACATGACGCGCAATCCCCAATCAGTGACCTCTAATCTCGGACGCATTACGCTCGTGTCTCGGCTCTCCCGGATTCCGACCCGCGGCTTCTTCTTTGATCCCCTCTCTCGCGCTCGCTCTTCACAGTATCCCGAGCTCGATCTTTCCCCCTCACTGTAACTGCCGGGCAGTGGATCGAGACCGGCCGGCCTGAACCTTCCTCTCGCTGGCCGACTCTCGGCGAACCGCGACCCTTCCTACTCTTCCCCTTAGGTTCTTTGATTGCATCCGCACTATACGTAGCGTTCCGGTTACGGTGCCCTTACACACATGTAGTATAGAATTGAATGAACTGAATCGATGGATGAATGCATGTGACAACCGGCACGAGCGTTCCGAGCGCTGCCGCGTGCTCTCGCATGAGCATTCCTTCGTTTGAAAATTTTTCGCGTCCTCTCCCACGCCCGGAATTCGCCCATCGAGAGATTTAGCTCACCCAAATGTGTGTTGCGGTCGATGGTGTCCAGGCAACCCAAGACTTCCTTTCGCTCGCTATCATGCGTGCATTCCTTAGTGCGCGTAACCAGTTCCAGGCCCGAAATCCGCCCATCGAAAGGCTTAGCTCACCCAAATGTGTGAAGCGGTCGCTGGTGTCCAGGCGGCTCGGGCTCTCCTCTCTCTCGCATTCATGCGAGCACTCCTTCGTTTTCGCGACCTCACCCAGGCAGAGATCCGCCCATCGAGAGGCTTAGCTCGCCCAAATGTGTGTTGCGGCCTCTGGTGACCAAGTGGTTCAGCTCAATCCTACACATCTCCTGCGGAAACATACGGGTAGGGAAAAATGATTCTGCAAGGATAATGCACAGTTCCGGCGGTGTGTACGCACAGCGGCTGTAGAGTGTCCACCAACGCACTCTATACATTCTGTGGCTAAATGAAATCACTGTCGGTCAAAATAGCCTGCGTTATGAGCGGAGGTGCGCTGGGGCTTACCCGCGACGTTCTTGGACGACTGAACGCCTTTAGGTAGTCCGAGTCGGTCGATGTGTAAGCAACATAGTGGCTACACAGAATGCTCTCCATTAAAGCCATCTGGGGTTGCCGGAGGTATCTGTGGCCGATACGGAGCAAGTTTTTAGGGGGTATTGGGGTACTGTAACGATCCAACTCAGGGAAACTTGTTTTGGTATGTACCTTTGAGTCCCACACTGCCCGAGACCCCTCCTAACCCGACGGGTTCCTCGCTTACGTAAATGTATTTTCTTGCTGTCAAAATTAAAAAAAAAAGGTTAGGTTAGGTTAGGTTAGGTATGGTTAGGTTAGGTTAGGTTATGGGGGCTCGGAACACCGCTCCGGGCCCCAACGGCGACCCCGGCCGGGCCTGGGTGTTGGCCCTGCGCGTCCTTGGACCGCGATTGAGACGCCTCTTCAGCGCCTGGCTTAGGGAGGGTGTATTTCCCTCTGCATGGAAGGTTGGACGACTGGTCCTGCTAAGAAAGGAAGGACGGCCCGCGGAGAGCCCCTCCGCGTACCGGCCCATAGTTTTGCTCGACGAGGTCGGGAAGCTTTTAGACAGCGTTATAGCTGACCGCCTCGAACAGCACCTATCCCGGCTAGGCCCTGATCTGTCCGGGGCGCAGTACGGTTTTAGACGGGGGCGCAGCACCATCGATGCGATCGACTCGCTGCGCTCCCAATGCCTCTCGGCCACGTCCCGGGGCGGGGTGGCATTGGGCGTTTCACTCGACATAGTGAACGCCTTTAACACCCTGCCCCATGGGGTGATAATGGGGGCACTCGCTGAACATGAATTGCCCCCAGTACTGAGAAGGATGATCGGGGACTACCTACGGGATAGATTCATCGAGTATGTGGGCCAGGACGGACGTGTCTATCGGAGGGACGTCGATGAGGGTGTACCCCAGGGGTCCCGTTTGGGGCCCCCATTGTGGAATGTGGGGTACAACCCAGCTTTGCGGGTCGTGGTCCCGGACGGTATAAGCATTGCGTGTTTTGCAGACGACACACACATGTTTGCCACCGACCAGGACTGGGGCAGGACCAGTCGTCTAGCGGAGGTTGGCGTGGCTGCCGTCGCAGCGGCGATCCGGAGGCTGGGGCTACAGATAGCGCCTCACAAGACCGAGGCGATGTGGTTTTACTCGCCTCGGCGTGGGGTTGCACCACCGCCCCAGTCTTGGATCCGGGTAGGTGACACCAGGGTCCAGGTTGGTGAGGGGTTCAAGTATCTTGGCCTCCACCTGGACAGCCACTGGCACTTCGAAAGGCATTTCGACCGTCTTGCCCCCCGAATAGACATGGTAGCAAACGCCCTTGTGCGGGTGCTGCCCAATATCGGAGGGCCGAGCGAGAAGGTTCGCCGCCTTACACGGATCGTGCGGAGCGTGGCCCTATATGGCTCGCCCATATGGGCTGAGGCCCTGATGGCGTCTCGCCGCAGCCAAACTGTGCTGCGGAGAGTGGAAAGGAGGATGGCCATCAGGGTCGTCAGGGGATACCGCACGATCTCCGACGCAGCGGCGATGACTGGCGGGTCTCGTACCTTTCAAGTACGAGGCGGAGGCCTGCGCCACGATTTTCTGGCGCTTGCGCGGCCTCCGCCGGGCTGGAGAAGTCCCGCCAGAGCGGGCGGTCGAACGGGAATGGAGGTGCCAGGCCCGACAGGATGCCCTGGACCGGTGGCGTCGCGAGACAATCGCGAGTGGCGCCGCCGGCCAGCGAGCGGTCGGGCGGTCCTGCCCGTCATCAAGAAATGGCGGGACCGCGACTTTGGTCGGATCACCTTCCGGACCACACAGGTGCTCACCGGGCATGGTTGCTTTGGTGACTTCCTGTGCCGGATTCGTAGCGCGGCGACGGCTATATGCCATCACTGCGGGGCGGGGCGGGACTCCGCGCAACACACACTGGAGCACTGTCCAGTGTTTGCGCGGGCCCGTCACGCCCTGCAGTGCGAGTTGGGGGTGGATCTCTCGCCGGCGAGCGTGGTAAGAAATATGCTCGCCGGCGAGGATCAGTGGAGGGCGACGACCTCCTTATGTGAGGAGGTCATCGCCTTGAAGGAGGAGGCGGAGCGGAGTCGGCAGAGAGCCGACCCCGACCCCGCCCGCAGGAGACAGCGCCGTTGGGGGAGGCCCCGTGCCCTCCCGCTTCCTGGGAGAAATATTTTTACGGGGGCGTTCCTTGGGGGGTGGGAGGGGTCGCGGTGTACCCTTCCACCCCGGACGAAATGAGCCCGGACCCCGGTCGGACCCGGGGACGGGCGGGTGGGGACCCCGTTCCAAATCGGGGGCCCCTCTCTGTCCGCCGCTGGAGGGCCAGGTGACTCCGGGCGGAGAGTGTCGTCTCCCTTCCACGCTGAGAGTGGCGCTGGCCACCGCAGGCAGGGTGCAGCGGAGCCGAGGGAGTCCCCCTGGAGGGTGGCCGTCCACGGCTCACCGCAGCCCACAGGGGGACGACTCGGCGGGCCGCAGGCGCCCTGTTTGGGCGCCATTGCACGCGAACCCGGGGTGTAGCCGGCACCGGAAGCTGGCGGAACGAAGGACAGCGCCCGAGCTTCCTCGCGGGCGGGCGGGGGGTAGCTCCTCCCCGTAGCCTGTGAAGAGATCGAGGCGCGGGGACTGCACGCGGTACGGGCTGGGGGGCCCGGCCGCCATTGCACGCAGTTCCCCCGCGATGGAGCCGGCACCGGGTGCGACCCCTGGTGCCGGCTGGGGGAGTTATTACTCCCCCGGTGAGGGGCGCTTTCCGTAATAGTAATCCGGCGTCATAGTAATCAGGTCCCGGAGCCTCTGCCATACGCCAGAGGAGGTCGCCGTGGGGTTTTAATCGGTAGGAATCTGACACTACCCCGCCGCCCTCCCCCAGGGTGGCGGGGGGTTTTATGTAAGATTTCCCCACGAAAAAAAAAAATGTTGGATTCACGCTCGACGCGTCGAGGAGAACGGACGTGTTTCGTGGTCGCTCTGTAGTTAGATTTTCAACGCGGTGGATAGCGGCTTAGTTATTCGCGTTTTTTGGTAAAATCATTTTTATTATGTGTTCGGAAGTGCTATTGTGTCGTTTTTTGATTAAATATTGTATTAATTTATTGTTAAATAACGAAAACGTGATGTGCGTGTTACACGGCATTTCGACGTCGTGTTTCCGGTGTTCGGGGTGTTAATTATAAACATTGGACATTATTTAAGGATAATTTTCGTAAATTGGAAACGATTCGCAGTGAAATTCCGCGTTTTTTGGAGCCATAGCTCCAAAACTACGCATCTGATCAACAAATGTCAAAGAACCTAAATAGTAGGAAATTTAATTTCCTACAAAAAACCCTTCTCAACATTTTGCCGTAGCTCGCAGCGTTTCCGAGATATTTGCAGATTTACCTCAAGGAATGGGGAGTCACGCACATATTCCGGGATATTTCTTCTTCTTCTAGTTCTTCTTCTGCACCGCTGCGCTAGAAGTGGCATTTACAGCTGGGAATAGTGAATATAGCTATGAATAGTGCAGAGTTACCTCAAAGAATGGGGCCACAGTGTTTCCTCTTCCTAATAATGTTGGTACGGCTTCGGAACTTTTAAATATCTTGGTATATCTCGAAAACTACGCAGCTGATGAAAAAACGTCATGGAACATAAATAGTAGGTGATCTAATTTCCTACAAAAAAGGTCTCTTAACATTTTGCCACAGCTCGCACCGTTTCCGAGATATTTGCAGATTTACTTCAAGGAAAGGGGCGTCACGCACATATTCCGAGATATTTCTTCTTCTTCTTGTTCTTCTTCTGCACTGCTGCGCAGGAAGTGCCATTTACAGCTGGGAAAAGTGAATACAGCTTAGAATGGTGCAGAGTTACATCAAAGAAAGGGGCCACAGTGTTTCCTCTTCCTTATAATGTTGGTACGGCTTCGGAACTTTTAAGTATCTCGATATATCTCGAAAACTACGCATCTGATCAAGAAATGCCATAGAACATAAATAGTAGGAAATGGAATTTCCCACAAAAAAGGTCTCTTAACATTTTGCCATAGCTCGCATGGTTTCCGGGATACTTGTAGATTTACCTCAAGGAAAGGGGCGTCACGCACATATTCCGAGATATTTCTTCTTCTTCTTGTTCTTCTTCTGCACAGCTGCGCTGGAAGTGGAGCTTACAGCTCGGAATAGTGAATACAGCTTAGAATAGTGCAGAGCTACCTCAAGGAAAGGGGTCACAGTGTTTCTGCATCTTTATAACGTGTGTACGTGTACGAATTTCGCACTTCAAACTCGCACGAATATCTCGGTCGGTAACATGGATCGATAATCCCGTCTTCACCAAATACGTAAAAGTAATCGCTGCTGCGCTGTCTAACCACCGATGTGAGCGCTCGCCAATATTAAAACTCCTAAATTCGAACCGTTACGGCATTAATGCGAAAGCAATTCAGAGAGCGATTATCAAGCGACAGCAACGACCAAGTGCTTTATCTTTACTCGAGTTTAGAGCATTTTTAATTTGAATTCAGTGCCTTGCACCGCGAAGTCTGTGAATCGTGTAATTCCAAATTAAAACACAAGTGTGATTTTTGTAGTGCTTAATTCACGGCTCATTGTGTAAAAATTATAACTTATACACAATTAGTGACCGCTAAGCTGTGTCGTTCATCTTCTCCTCGGCGCCCACGTCTTTGAAAAGACGGAATCCACGCCTTTTCCGAAAACTCTAATTCTCGCCAAGAACACATTATTCCTAATGTGGATATCGTAATAATGATATTGTTATTAAATGTACACTGATCTGTAGTAACGAACCAGTATATTACATTATATCGAATGTAGATATACTAATAACGATATTGTTATTAAATGTATATCACATATCTAATGCAGATATAGTAATAATGATATTGTTATTAAATGTGTATTACATATGTAATGCAGATAGAGTAATAACGATATTGTTATTAAATGTTCCTTGATCTGTAGGAAGGTATCAAGATATTACATTACATCTAATGTAGATGTGGAAATAATGATGTTGTTATTTAATGTATATTACATATCTAATGCACATATAGTAATAATGATACTGTTATTACATGTATGTTAGCGTCAGTACGTATTCAAGGGTTGCCACGAGGCAGGGTCATTGCATTTAGGGCTTTGACCTGCTTTTCAAGGATTTCTCAGGATTCTTTAGGCTATCGATACCCCGAACCATACGTCTGTCATCGGACCTAGGCCGGCGGTAGTTGATACTTGAGGTGCGACGAATTCTAAGAGTCGCAGACGTTTTGTTTATGGAACGGCGATAGAGAGTTCGATCGCCGATTCTCGAAGGAACGCGCGTGTGGCCGATGACCCGAAGTCATGGTGCTGCATGGCACGTGTAAAAAGATAAGGATTTTCTAGAAGGATCTGGCCACGGAGTGGGGAAGATCTTGCATCTTCTGGTAGGAGGACCATGAGGAACGGCATGGCACTTACCCCAGAATCGCGAGAGGAGTAACACCATTTTATATTTTTTTTTTACATCAGAAGTGGGATACGTAGGAAGTTTTCGTACTTCATATAACTTAACGCTCACGTGAAATCTTAGTCAGAAACCAAGATGACCGGAAAATCGACCATAGTGGACGATCGTATCGGAGAAAATACGAGTGTTGAATATTTGTTAGAACGTATAAAAAAACTGGAAGAGGAGCGTGTCGCGAGTGAACTAACCATAGGTAATCGGTCCGTGCATTATCTGATGGAAGCAATTCCATCGTTTAGTGGTGATGAACTTGGTGAAAGTGCGGATTCATGGTGTGATACAGTGGAAAACATTACTAAAGATCTCACTACATCACAACGCCTGTGCTGTGCAACACACTCGCTTGCCGGTTCCGCTAAAGAGTGGTATCGAACGTGGAAGGGTAACCCAAGAAACTGGACAACATTTCGGGAGGATTTGTGTTCCGTATACGCGGCTGACGATCGTATTGGTCAGCTACTCCGTCGAGCAGTGTTGTATACAAGTGATGATGCAACTAGCTATGCCGAGTATGCTCGCACGAAACTCAAGTATTTGCAACAAACAAAGATTTCATTTAAAGTGGTTGAATTAGTGCGCCTCATTATTGCGGACGTGACAGATGCCACTACTCGTCAATCGTTGACGAATGCTCGGTACGCAAATACTGCTGAATTGATAGCGGGAATGGCTCCGTACGTCAAGCAACGCAAGGAAAAAAAGGAAGAAGACCACCGCCGAAATCCTTCGCGATCCTTACCTGTTCCCTCTCGTCCGGGAAAACGGTGCTTCGTGTGCAATGGCAGCGATCACATCCAGAACGATTGCCCTAAGCGACGTAGAATCACAATGGCAAATCCTCAACCTCCGTCCGGGCGACCAAGTACCTGCAGTTATTGTGCTAAACGGGGACATGATGAACCAAACTGTTGGATAAAACAGCGAGCTCAGCGATACAACACGAACCAAACCACCACCAACCATTCGAATAAAGGAGCTTCCAAGTCCGAGAAAAGAAGACCGGAGGTCAATGCGTGTTATTCTTTACCACATCATCTTACGCCGATTATCCTGCGGCACCTAGTTGTGCAACAGTGTTTAATTGACTCCGGTGCAACGTATTCTCTCGTGAAAGAGGACATTGCGAAACGTGCCAATTGTAAAATTGAACCAACGGTGGTGACAGTGAAAGGCATTGGAGACGTTGAGTTAGCTGCTATTGGAATTACTACCACTGTGGTGCAAACCGAAAACGTAACCCTGGAGATGGACCTGCTCGTTGTATCCGATTCAGACATTCCGTATGACGTTATCATCGGTAGGAACGTCTTGGCCCAAGGGGGTCTTCAAATAGTTACCAAAGAAGACAGAACTTCCCAGCTGCTCCGATGTCCACCAAAAGTACTGCGAGGATCAACTGAGGCGATACAACCCTTCGCCTATATCTTTTCGGATCCTTCAGGACCGGTGGAACAACGACTGGCTGGATTAATGAAGCAGTTCGAAGACATGATTGTAAGCGACGGCGTGAGCAGGCAAAAGGTAACAACTGGCGAACTTAAAATTACTCTTAAAGAAGACAAGATAATTAATTATCATCCATATCGGCTTTCATTATCAGAACGCGAAAGGGTATGCGGTATAGTTAAAGATTTACTGGAAAACGGAATTATACGCGAAAGCGTTTCACCCTATGCGAGTCCGGTAATTCTGGTAAAAAAGAAAAATGGACAAGATAGGATGTGTATCGATTATCGCGCTTTGAATAGAATCACTGTAAAAGATCGGTATCCGTTACCCCTAATTGACGATCAGTTAGATCGGTTAGGAAAAAGTAAATATTATACAGTACTTGATATGGCTTCCGGGTTCCATCAAATTCCCGTGGCCGCGGATTCTATTTCTAAAACCGCCTTTGTTACGCCGGATGGTCATTACGAGTACCTTCGCATGCCTTTTGGCCTGGCAAATGCACCGGCCGTTTTCCAACGTGCTATCAATACCGCGCTGGGAACCCTTAGAAATAAGGTAGCTTTAGTTTATATTGACGACATTTTAATTCCATCAGTAACAAAAGAGGAAGGAGTAGAAAAATTAGAGCAAGTATTATGCGCATTATACGGTGCTGGATTTTCGTTAAATATAAAAAAATGCAAATTTCTCCAAACCGAAATCGAATATCTGGGTAGAGTAGTGTCGAGCGAGGGGATCAAACCGGGAAAGGAGAAGATCAGAGCACTCGTAGAATCTCCAGTACCTTCTAACGTCCGTCAAGTAAGACAATTTATAGGGCTTGCGGGATATTTTCGTACATTCGTACCGGAATTTGCTGTTCGGACAGCCTGTATTACCAAACTCACAAAAAGCAACGAACCATGGGTTTGGGGCGTTGAACAAGAAGAAGCACGAAAATATGTAATCGACAAACTCACCTCCGAACCATTGCTTGTAGTATTTGATCAGAATAAAGAAACCGAGTTACATACAGACGCGAGTTCGATAGGGTATGGAGCGATTTTATTTCAGAAGAATGGTAGTGAACAACGAGTAGTCGCGTATTTTAGCCGACGAACTACACCAGAAGAATCACGATACCATTCATACGAGCTCGAGACGCTAGCGGTGGTAAACGCTTTAAAATATTTCCGCGTATATCTTTTGGGTATAAAGTTCATGTTAGTAACGGATTGTAATGCCCTGAAAGCTACGAACACCAAACGCGATTTATTGCCTCGAATAGCTAGGTGGTGGGTTTATTTGCAGGATTTCGATTTCACAATCGAATACCGTAAAGGAAAATGTATTGAGTATGCGGATTATTTAAGTCGAAATCCCTGTAAAGATAAAACCTATCGTGTGAACGTCGTTTGTGAGGGATCGTGGTTGGAGGTCGCGCAGAGAAATGATAACGAAACTAAATTAATGATAGAAAAGCTTCACGCCAACGATACGATCAGTAGTGATTTTACAATAATAGATAATTTACTATGCCGCAAGGTGCGAAATGACGGTGGAAAAGAATCTACACGTTTTTATGTACCGAAAAGAAGTCGTATCGGTCTATTACGCTTATATCATGATGAAAATTGTCATGTAGGACCGGACAAAGTCTTTGACCGTATTTCTCGAAAATACTGGTTCCCAAGAATAAGAGCGTTCATTAAAAAATATATCGAACATTGTCTCACCTGCACTGTCGCGAAACGCCATACGGGTCCTAAACAAGGTTTGCTGCATTCAATCGAAAAAAAACCTATACCGTTTGACGCCATCCACTGTGACTGTGTCGGCCCATTTACTAAAACGAAAAATGGTTATCAATATGTCTTACTGATAGTTGACGCCTTCACTAAATATGTCCAACTCGTTCCCCTAACATCCTTGACGGGCGAAGAAACGTTACAAATATTTCAGGAACGCTTGTCATTATTTGGCAGACCACGATTAGTCGTTTTAGATAGAGGCACGAACTTTACATATAAACCTTTGCAACAATTTTTAAGAAAACAAAATGTTCAAGTACATTTTATCGCTACAGGTGTCCCGCGAGCTAACGGTCAAGCCGTACGGTACGTGTCGACCGTAACTAACTTATTAACCGTTGAAACTTTGAAAACTACAGAATGGCCGAGCAAATTACTAAAAATTCAAGAATCACTAAATACTACGGTACAAGCTTCGACTGGATTCTCACCTACCCGCTTGTTGTTTGGCGTGGAACGAAGTGCAGGAAACGCAACGCGGATTGAACTTGATCTACCGGAGACTAACGATGAAATAAATATTTCTCATGATAGAAAGGTAGCTTATGAACGTTTATTAGATAACGCTAAAAAACAAAACGAGTCATTTAACAAGAAGCGAAGAACTAATGTTGATTTTAAAGAAAGCGACACTGTATTTTTAAAACCGGCGGTTACACGTCGGGCTAAGTTAGACCGGAAATATCTTGGTCCTTATGTAATTTCGAAAATCTTAGATAACGATCGATATGAAATTATAGGTAAAACTGGCAGACCCCAAGTAGCGCCGAAAGATAGATTGCGTCTGTGGAGGGGTGAATGGGCCGGCGATGGAGAAACGCAAAGCGACGACGAAAGCACGAACGAGCCGTGTTAGCGATGCGATTTATTAATGAGTTGTGTTGTTTCTTTTTAATTCACATAATAATATTTTATAATAACATTATAAATAATGAACAAGAGATACTGTAATTATTATTGTAGGATGTAAGTTGAGAATGTTTGGGCCGAGCGATAGTTGGACTGACCGAAGTGTGAACGAAGAGTGTTTGGACCGTTTGACAGTTGGATCGAGTGAAGTGTGAAGAAAGAGTGTTTGGACCGAGTGACAGTTTCTACGAATCGAGATGCATGCATGGTAAGAATGATATCGTGACCAAAAGTCAGCGCGTGGCAAGAGTGTGTGAATGCGTGTACGAATCGATGATCGAATGTGACCGTGTGTAAGGAGGTATGAAAGACGGGAGCGAAGCGAAATGAGGGCTTTTGCTTTTCTCTCCCCTGTAAGAGTGAATGTCAAGGAGTAAAATAATAAAGACATAGTACATAGCAAAATAAAAGAACTACTTATATAATATCCCCTACATTATATTACAATAAAAGGAAAGACAAAAAAAATGTGTTGCAATGCAAATGTCCAAATGAACAATAGAATCTAATTGAAACATCCTAATTGAAAACATCTGTAGTAATTGGGCGTGTGGCGCTGTTCAGAAGTATTTATTAATACCATCTGTTATTGGTGGTGGCTAATTGCTGGGACATGTGATGTTCGAAATATTTAGGCGTGTGGCGCTGTTTGGAAGTACTTGTGAGACACTTGTGTGTTTTGGCCTTTGAGCTGTTGTGATACACTTTGCGTGCCTTGGCCTTTGAGCTGTTGTGAGATACTCGTTGTTTGAACATAAATTCAATTAATAGATGGATGCTTCTCGAGAGCGCGAAGCATGCCAGGTTGGCCGTGTTAGCGTCAGTACGTATTCAAGGGTTGACACGAGGCAGGGTCATTGCATTTGGGGCTTTGACCTGCTTTTCAAGGATTTCTCAGGATTATTTAGGCTATCGATACCCCGAACCATACGTCTGTCATCGGACCTAGGCCGGCGGTAGTTGATACTTGAGGTGCGACGAATTCTAAGAGTCGCAGACGTTTTGGTTATGAAACGGCGATAGAGAGTTCGATCGCCGATTCTCGAAGGAAAGCGCGTGTGGCCGATGACGCGAAGTCATGGTGCTGCATGGCACGTGTAAAAAGATAAGGATTTTCTAGAAGGATCTGGCCACGGAGTGGGGAAGATCTTGCATCTTCTGGTAGGAGGACCATGAGGAACGGCATGGCACTTACCCCAGAATCGCGAGAGGAGTAACACCATTTTATATTTTTTTTTTACATGTACATTGATCTGTATGAAGGAATAAGTATATTACATTATTTCTAATGTAGATGTAGTAATAATGATTTTGTTATTAAATGTATATTACATATCTAATGCAGATACAGTAATAATGATATTGTTATTTAATGTATATGACATATCTAATGCACATATAGTAATAATGATATTGTTATTAAATGTACATAGATCTGTATGCAGGAATCAGTATATTACATTATTTCTAATGTAGATATAGTAATAATAATATTGTTGTTAAGTGTATATTACACATCTAATGCAGATATAGTAATAATGACATTATTACTAAATGTGCATTGATCTGTAGGAAGGTATCAGTATATTACATTGTATCTATTGTAGATATAGTAATAGTGATATTGTTATTAAATGTACATTGATCTGTAGGAGGGAATCAGTATATTACATTGTATCTAATGAAGATATAGTAGTAATGATATTGTTATTAAATGTATATTCATATCTAACGCCGATATAGTAATAATTATATTGTTATTAAATGTACATTGATCTGTAGGAAGGCGTCAAGATATTACATTATATCTGATGAAGACATAGTAATAATGATATCGTCATTTAATGTATATTACATATCTAATGCAGATATAGTAATAATGATATTGTTACTAAATGTACATGGATCTGTAGGAAGGTAGCTGTATATTACATTACTGATGCAGATATATTAATAATGATATTGTTATTAAATGTACATTGATCTGTATGAAGTAATCAGTATATTACATTATTTCTAACGTAGATATAGTAATAATGACATTCTTATCTTTATATATATATTTCTTCTGTGCGCGTGTATGTGACTGAGCTCCTCCTAAACATTTTTTGATCAGATGCGTAGTTTTCGAGATATATCGAGATATTTAAAAGTTCCGAAGCCGTACCAACATTATAAGGAAGAAGAAACACTGTAGCCCCTTTCTGTGAGGTAACTCTGCACTATTCTAAGCTATATTCACTATTCCCAGCTGTAAATGCCACTTCCAGCGCAGCTGTGCAGAAGAAGAACAAGAAGAAGAAGAAATATCTCGGAATAAATGCGTGACGCCCCATTCCTTGAGGTAAACCTGCAAATATCTCGGAAACGGTGCGAGCTACGGCAAAATGTTAAGAGACGTTTTTTGTAGGAAATTAAATTTCCTACTATTTAGGTTCGATGACATTTTTTGATCAGATGCGTAGTTTTGGAGCTATGGCCCCAAAAACCGCGGAATTTCACTGCGATTCGTTTCCAAATTACGAAAATTATCCTTAAATAATGTCCAATGTGTATAATTAACACCCCGAACACCGGAAACACGATGTCGAAATGCCGCGTAACACGCACATCACGTTTTCGTTATTTAACAATAAATTAACACAATATTTAATCAAAAAACGACAACGCGAATAACTAAGTCGCTATCCACCGCGTTGAAAATCTGACCACGGAGCGACCACGAAACACGTCCGCTCTCCTCGACGCGTCGAGCGTGAATCCAACATTTTTTTTTTTATTATTTTCGTGGGGAAATCTTACATAAGACGCCCCGCCACCCGGGGGGGGGGGGCAGCGGGGGAGTGTTAGATTCCTACTGACTAAAACCCCACGGCGACCTCCTCTGGCGTATGGCAGAGGCTCCGGAACCTGATTGCCATAACTCCGGAGCCTCCCCCGCCGTGCGCTGAAAGCGCCCCTCACCGGGGGAGTAACAACTCCCCCAGCCGGCACAAGGGGTCGCATCCGGTGCCGGCTCCATCGCGGGGGAACTGC
>NW_025791067.1:0-110186 GCF_907164935.1 Osmia bicornis bicornis
CGGGTGCGCACCCTCACCGAGTTGGCCACGTCCCGGGGTGGGGTGGCGCTGGGCGTCTCCTTGGACGTTACAAACGTGTTCAACACCCTGCCCCATGGGACGATACGGGAGGCGCTGGTTCACCACAACGTCCCCCCGTATCTGCAGAGGATCATCGGGGCCTTCCTGGATGGCAGGTGGATACTGTACACGGGCCGGACGGTACGTTGCACTGGAGGGAGGTCGACTGCGTAGTGCCCCAGGGGTCCAAACTGGGACCCCCCTTATGGAACGTGGGGTACAACGCGGCGCTGCGGGTGATCCTCCCGCCCGCGGTGTGGGCCACGGTATTCGCAAATGATTACTCCCTGCTGGCCGCCGGGCGGGACTGGTTGAGGACCTGTCGCCGTGCCGAGGTGGGGCTCGCCATCGTGCGAAGAGCGATCCGGGCGCTGGGTCTGGCGCTGGCTCCTCACAAGGCCGAGCCCATGTGGTTCTTCGAGCCTCGGCATGGGATAGCCCCTCCGGCCCAGCTCTAGCTCGAGGTCGACGGGTGCCGGATCGTGATCGGCCGGGCTCTTCGATACCACGGTCTGTATCTCGACAGCCACTGGCGGTTCAATGTTCACTTCGACCGCCTGGCTCCCCGATTGGAACAGGTGGCGACAAATCTTGGCCGCCTGTTGCCTAACCTCGGGGGGCCGGAAGTGAGGGTTCGCCGCCTATACGTGGGAATCGTCCGGTCCATAGCCCTATACGGGGCTCGATATGGGCGGCGATCTGGCGGTCAGCAAGCATAGCTGCACTCTGCTGCGGCGAGTGGAGCGCCGGCTGGCCATCAGGATCGTGCGGGGCTACTGCACGATCTCCTACAAGGGGGCGATGGTCCTGGCGGGTCTCATCCCACTCCGGTACCAGGCGGAGGTCGAATCCAGTACATACTGGTATTCGCGAGACCTCCGCCAGGCCGTGGAGGACCCGCCGGGGCCGACGGTCGAGGAACACCGGAGCCAGGCCAGACTGGTCGCGGCGGAAAGATGGTAGAGATCCCTAACAGAGGGGGCTGCTGCCGGAACCCGCGCCGTCGGGGCGATCCTGTGCCGATGATATCGCAGTGGCGGGACCGCGGCCACGGCGCCCTGTCGTTCCGGGTGACGCAGGTGCTCTACCTACACGGGGTGTTCGGGGAGTTCCTGTGCCGGAGGAGCAGGGAATGGACCCCCCCACTGTTGGCTCTGCGGGGCGGCGCAGGACGCCGCACAGCACACGCTGGCGTAGTGCCCGTTGTTTGCGGTGGTCCGCCACGCCCTGCCGGCAGAAATAGGGGAGGATCTCTCGCCGGTAGGCGTCGTGAGACAGATGCTTGCCGGCGAGACAGAATGGGGGGCCGTGACCATCTTCTGCGAGGAGGTCATGGCCCTCAAGGAGAGGCCCGAGCGGGATCGTGAAAGGTACGATCCCGTTCGAAGAGGGCGCGGACGTGGGACGCGACGACGTCGCAGGGATGCGCCGCCATAAGGGGTGCGGGGGGGCGATGGCCGCTTTCGCTGTTTGCCCCTCCGGCGCGACCGATGCGGGACGGGGCAGTGTAGCGGGAGGGCCCGCCTGCCCTCCCGCCTCCTGGGGAGTTTTACGGGGGGGTGTTTCTTGGTGGGTGGGAGGGGTCGCGGTGTATCCTCCCGCCCCGGACGAAATGAGCCCGGACCCCGGTCGGACCCGGGGACGGGTGGGTGGGGACCCCGCTCTCAATAGGGGGCCCCTCTCCGACCGCCTCTGGGGGCCCGGGTGACTCCGGGCGGAGAGTAGCGTCTTCCTCCCACGCTGGGAGTGGCGCTGGCCGCCGCAGGGGGGGAGCAGCGGAGCCGAGGGAGTCCCACTGGAGGGTGGCCGGCCACGGCTCACCGCAACCCACAGGGGGACGACTCGGCGGGCCGCAGCGCCCTGTGTGGGCGCCATTGCACGCGGACCCGGGGTGTAGCCGGCACGGAAGCAGGCGGAGCGAAGTGCTGCGCCTGATCTTCCTCGCGGGCGGGGCGGGGGATTGTTCCTCCCCGTAGCCGGTGAGGAGATCGAGGGCGGGGACTACAGGCGGTACGGGCTGGGGTGTTACTCCCCCGGTGAGGGGCGCTTTCAGCGCACGGCGGGGGAGGCTCCGGAGTTATAGTAATCAGGTCCGGGTGCCTCTGCCATACGCCAGACGAGGTGGCCGTGGAGTTTTAGTCAGTAGGAATCTGACACTCCCCCGCTGCCCTCCCCCGGGCAGTGACGGGGGGCTTATGTAAGATTTCCCCACGAAAAAAGAAAAAGGTTGGATTCCCGCTCGACGCGTCGAGGAGAGCGGACGTGTTTCGTGGTCGCTCCGTGGTTAGATTTTCAACGCGGTGGATAGCGGCTTAGTTGTTCGCGTTTTTTGGTAAAATCATTTTTATTATGTGTTCGGAAGTGCTATTGTGTCGTTTTTTGATTAAATATTGTGTTAATTTATTGTTACATAACGAAAACGTGATGTGCGTGTTACGCGGCATTTCGACGTCGTGTTGCCGGTGTTCGGGGTGTTAATTATAAACATTGGACATTATTGAAGGATAATTTTCTTAAATTGGAAACGATTCGCAGTGAAATTCCGCGTTTTTTGGAGCCATAGCTCCAAACTACGCATCTGATCAAAAAATGTCGTACAACACAAATAGTAGGAAATTTTAATTTCCTACAAAAAAGGTCTCTTAACATTTTGCCATAGCTCGCACCGTTTCTGAGACATTTGCAGATTTACCTCAAGGAAAGGGGCGTCACGCACATATTCCGAGACATTTCTTCTTCTTCTTGTTCTTGTTCGGCACAACTGCGCTGGAAGTGGCATCTACAGCTCTGAATAGCGAATACAGCTTAGAATAGTGCAGAGTTACCTCAAAGAAAGGGGCCACAGTGTTCTTCTTCCTTATAATGTTGGTACGGCTTCGGAACTTTTAAATATCTCGATATATCTCGAAATAGAACCGCAAAGCACGCTTGCAGTAAAACATTAGTGACGCGAGCTCGTATCACTGGTACACTTCGGTAACACTTATACAACCGCACAGAATACGGGCAATCACAAAAAGAACGCGCACAGACATGCACCAAAGAAGATAACCTAGCACTTAGTATCCACATAGTCGTGAGGCGCCGCGAAGCACAACAAGGGCCACAGAGGTCGCGAAATCGTAGGAATTACTGATGTTGCAAAACCGAAGAAAAAACCGAAGAAGTTGTAGAAAATCAAGAAAAATCAAGGAAACAAAGAACGATGCAACCCCGCAGCGCCAGATGCCTGGCAGGCCACGGGACCCTCGAACGACACGTCCGACCAGCTCGGCCGCCAGCACGAGCCTCCAACCTAACCTAACCGAACCTAACCTTCTTTTTTTTTCGTCGGGAAATCTTGCATAAGACCCCCCACGCCCCTGGGGGAGTGTCAGATTCCTAATGACTAAAACCCCACGGCGACCTCCTCTGGCGTATGGCAGAGGCTCCGGGACCT
Source organism: Osmia bicornis bicornis (assembly GCF_907164935.1). NCBI lineage: Eukaryota > Metazoa > Arthropoda > Insecta > Hymenoptera > Megachilidae > Osmia > Osmia bicornis. The sequence goes on from NW_025791067.1 coordinate 3,500, forward strand.
GATTACTATAACTCCGGAGCCTCCCCCGCCGTGCGCTGAAAGCGGCCCTCACCGGGGGTGTAATAGCTCCCCCAGCCGGCACCAGGGGTCGCACTCGGTGCCGGCTCCATCGCGGGGGAACTCCGTGCAATGGCGGCCGGGCCCCCCAGCCCGTACCGCCTGCAGTCCCCGCGCCTCGTTCTCCTCACAGGCTACGGGGAGGAGCAACCCCCCGCCCGCCCGCGAGGAAGGTCGGGTGCTACCCTTCGCTCCGCCTGCTTCCAGTGCCGGCTACACCCCGGGTCCGCGTGCAATGGCGCCCAAACAGGGCGCCTGCGGCCCGCCGAGTCGTCCCCCTGTGGGCTGCGGTGAGCCGTGGCCGGCCACCCTCCAGGGGGCTCCCTTGTCTCCGCTGCACCCCCCAAGCGGGGGCCAGCGCCACTACCAGCGTGGGAGGGAGACGCCGCTCTCTGCCCGGAGTCACCCGGCCCCCCAGAGGCGGACGGAGAGGGACCCCCGATTGAGAACGGGTTCCTCAACCGCACGCCCCCGAGTCCGAGCGGGGACCGGGCTCATTTCGCCCGGAGCGGGAGGGTACACCGCGACCCCTCCCGCCCCCACAAGAAACACCCCCGGTAAAATCTCGCCAGGAGGCGGGAGGGCACGCGGGCCCTCCCGTTACACTACCCCGTCTCGCATCCATCACGCCGGGGGGACAAATAGCGAAAGCCGCCATCGCCGCCCCCCCGGCACCCCTTATCGCGGCGGATCCCTGCGACGACGTCGCGTCCCACGTTCGCGACCTCTCCGAGCGGGCTCGTACCGTTCACGATCCCGCTCGGACCTCTCCTTGAGGGCCATGACCTCCTCGCAGAAGGTGGCCACGGCCCTCTATTCTGTCTCGCCGGCAAGCATCTGTCTCACGACGCTTGCTGGCGAGAGATCCTCACCTATTTCTGCCGCCAGGGCGTGGCGGGCCACCGGAAACCCCGGGCACTCCGCCAGCGTGTGCTGTGCGGCGTCCTGCGTCGCCCCGTAGAGCCAACAGTGGGGGGTCCATTCCCTGTTCCCCCGGCACAGGAACTCCCAGAACACCCCGTGTCCGGAGAGCACCTGCGTGACCCGGAACGACAGGGCGCCGTGGCCGCGGTCCCGCCACTCCGATATCATCGGCAGGACCGCCCCGACGCCAGCCCCCTCCGTTAGGCATCTCTGCCACCTTTCCGCCGCTACCAGTCGGGCCTGGCTCTGGTGTTCCTCGATCGTCGGCCCCGGCGGGTCTTACCCGGCCTGGCGGAGGGCTCGCGAATACCAGTATGTACTGCATTCAACCTCCGCCTGGTACCGGAGTGGGATGAGACCCGCCAGGACCATCGCCCCCTCGTAGGGGATCGTGCAGTAGCCCCGCACGATCCTGATGGCCAGCCGGCGCTCCACCCGCCGCAGCAGAGTGCAGCTGTGCCTGCTGACCGCCAGATCGCCGGCCCATATCGGGGAGCTCCGTTTAGGGCTATGGACCGGACGATTCCCACGTATAGGCGGCGAACCCTCACTCCCGGCCCCCCGAGGTTGGGCAACAGGCGGCCAAGATTGGGCGCCACCTGTTCCAATCGGGGAGCCAGGCGGGCGAGGTGAACATCGAACCGCCAGTGGCTGTCGAGATACGGGCCGAGGTATCGAAGACCCCGGCCGACCACGATTCGGCACCCGCCGACCTCGAGCCAGAGCTGGGCCGGAGGGGCAACCCCACGCCGAGCTCTCGGAGAACCACATGCCCTCGGTCTTGTGAGGAACCAGCGCCAGACCCAGCCCCCGGATCGCTCTTCACACGATGGCTACCCCCACTTCGACTCGACGGCAGGTCCTCAACCAGACCGCCCGGTGGCCAGCAGGTAGTAGTCATCTGCGAATACCGTGGCCCACACCCCGGCGGGAGGTTCACTCGCCAAACCGCTTTGTACCCCACGTTCCATAAGGGGGGGCCCAGTTTGGACCCCTGGGGCACTCCGCGGTCGACCTCTCTCCAGTGCAGCGTACCGTGCCGGCCGGTGTACAGTATCCACCTGCCATCCAGGAAGGCCGCGATGATCCTCTGCAGATACGGGGGGACGGTGTGGTGAACCAGCGCCCCCCGTATCGTCCCACGGGGCAGGGTGTTGAACGCGTTTGTAACGTCCAAGGAGACGCTCAGCGCCACCCCACCCCGGGACGTGGCCGACTCGGCGAGGGTGCGCTGGATAGCGTCGATGGTTCTGGGACCCTCGCGAAACCCGAACTGGAGGTCGGCCAGATCGGGGCCAACGCTCGACAGGTGGTGGACGAGGCAGTTTGCGATGACACGCTCGAAGAGCTGTCCCACCTCGTCCAACAGCACAATGGGCCTGTACGCAGAGGGAGCATCTACGGGCCGTCCGTCCTTTCGGAGGAGGACCAGCCGCCCCTACTTCCAAATCGAGAGGAACACCACCTGCTCCAAAGCGGCGCTGAAGAGACGGCACAGCCTCGGACCTAGGGTGACGGACGCGATAACCCAGGCGCGGCCGGGGATGCCGTCCGGGCCCGGGGCGGTGTCCTTGGCCCCGAGCCTGCTGACGGCATCGTCCAGCTCCTCCTCTGTGACCCCCAGGTCAGCGGACCAGGCGACGGGCTCCGCCGGCCCTTGCTCGTGGCGCGGGCGCGACGTTCCCCCGGAACGGGCGAGGAGGGTGTCTATTACCCGCGTCAGCCGCTGGCGGTCTACGCTATCCGAGACCGTGGGCGCCCGTGCGCGGAGCTTGCCCCTGACCATCCGGTAAGGGCGCACCGCGGGCCCTCGTCCAGAGAGCCCTGGAGCTCCTCCCACGCCCGGGATTTCGCGTCCCTGATGGCCTGCCTCGGGGCTACCACGAAGACCTGGTATGTGCTCCTCAGCAGATCCTCCCTCGCCGGGTCGCGAACTCGAGCCCTTCGGGCGCGCTGCCACTGGCGCCGGGCGTGCTGACACTCGGATCGGAGATCCGCAATGTCGCCTGACCACCAGTACACCGCCCTCCGGGGAGGCAGGCGCGGGGCCGGGGCATGGCGGTGTCGCATATTGCGGTCATCGCCTCCCGGAACCACTTGGCCTCCCCTCAACGTCCGCGACCGGCCCGGCAAAGGCTGCGGCCATCAGCATGTCCTTGTCCTGCCTCTTCAGCACCCAGCGACGCAGTAGCGGGCAACGCGCCGGCCTGGGGGCGTTCGGGGAGGGAGTAGCTGAAGGTGATGTAGAGATGATCACTCAGCGTCTCCCTCGCCGCCACCCTCCAATTTTACACCATGCGCCCGGCCACAGGGGACGCCCAGCCCAGATCCACAATGGATTCCCCCTGAAACCTTTTTTTTTTTCTCGGGGGGAAATCTTCGAGAGACGCCCCCAGCCCTCCTGGGGAGGAGCCGAGGGTAGTGCCGGATTTTTTACCGGCTAAAACCCCCACCGTGGCCTACGTTGTGTGTTGGGGAGGGCCCTGGGACCTCTGACGAACAACACCGGGCCCAAACACCCATGGCGCGTTGACGCCGCTTTGCTCGGGGGAGGGTCTAGCTCTGGCCCTTCCCCTTCGTTGCCAAACTCCGCCGCCATCGGGGGCCACACCCGATGACGGCACTCCTCGGGCCGCATGCAATAGGGACCGAGGCTCCAGCCCCGGTCCCCTGCGGCCCCGCATAAGTTTCGCGGGGCGCCGCGACCGGTGTTGAGGGAGGGGCGTTCGCCCCTCCCCGGTGCTCCTCTTCCGGGGGGTGACTGGTGTCCCACCACAGAACTCCTCTTCAGGGGCAGAGGGTGCTCCCCCCGCCTCTACTCCCGTGGGGGCGGTGAGCCTGGTATGTATCATCTTCACGGCCCACCGCCCCATCTCCCTCAGGTGACGCCGTCAGGGGGTCGCCCCGACGACGCCCCTCGTTCTTCTGCGGATGGGGTCGGTCCTGTCCCGAACCCGCTCCGCTTCCTCCTTCAGGGCGATGACCGTCTCGCAGTAATCGGTCACCGCCCTCCACTGATTCTCGCCGGCGATTATCTCTTTGACAAGTGCCGCCGGCGCGAGATCACCACCAACTTCGCACCGCAGGGCATGACAGGCCCGCGCAAACGTTGGACATTGCTCCAGGGTATGTTGCGCGGTGTCCCGCCACGCCCCGCAGTGATGGCATGCTGCCGTCCCCTCGGTGTCCCGCCACGCGCTGGGCGGTGGAGCCGCTCTCGACGAGCTCGCGCCGCCAGGGATCCAGGGCTCCCTGCCGGGCCTGGCGCCTAATCCTAGCAACAACTTCGGTCATCTCTTCTGGCGGGATCCCGTCCAGACGAAGACTTTTTCGTCACCCTCCGCCTGGAACTTGAAGGGGACAACCCCGCCAGGGTCATCGCCGCCTCGTAGCGGACCGTGCGGTATCCTCTGATTACCCTGATGGCTATCCTCCTCTCAGCCCGGCGCAGCAGTTGCTGTCTGCGCCGGGAATCCATCAGGGCGTTCGCCCATATGGGCGCACCATAGCGGGCCATGCTCCGCACGATCCCCACGTAGAGACGGCGAACCTTCTCGTTGGGCCCCCAGATATTGGGCAGTAGACGGGCAAGCGCGTTGTCTGCCCTATCTAGTCTAGGGGCCAAGCGACCGAAGTGCTCCTCGAAGCGCCAGCGGCTGTCCAGGTGGAGGCCCAAGTACCTGTGGCCCTTCCCCGCCTGGAGGTCGACTCCACTCACATGGACCACCGACTGCAACCCCACGCCGAGGCGAGTAAAACCACATCGCCTCGGTTTTGTGGGGAGCTAGCTGAAGCCCCAGCCGCCGGATCCCCGCGGCAACGGGAGCGACGCCAATCTCGGCGAGGCGGCTAGTCCTTTTCCACCCCCGACCGACGGCCAACACGTGCGTATCATCTGCAAAGCACGAGAGGCTCACACCGGTCTGGAGCTCGACCCGCAAGACCGGGTCGTACCCCAGGTCCCAAAGCGTGGGACCTTTCGCAGAACCCTGGGGTACGCCACAGCCCACGTGCATCTGGCCATCCCGGCTCCTGTACACAATCTTCCTGTCTCGGAGGTAGTTGCCCACAATCCTCCTCATGTAGGGGGGCGCCTTGTGGCGTATCACGGCCCTCCTTATTGTCCTGTGAGGCAGGATGTTAAAGGCGTTGACGATGTCTAGACTAACGCATAACGCCACCCTGCCCCGTGACGTGGCCGAGCCGCAGCGGGCGCGCATCGACTGGATTGCGTCGATAGTGCTGCGCCCCCGCCTGAAGCCATATTGCGACTCGGCCAAGTCGGGACCCTCCTGGGACAGGTGCTGGACGAGGCTGGATACCAGAATCCGCTCGAACAACTTCCCCACCTCGTCCAACAGCACGATGGGCCGGTAGGCCGAGGGACTGTCGGCGGGTCGCCCATCCTTCCGGATGAGGACTAGCCGCCCCGTCTTCCACTGTTCTGGGAAGACTCCTACCTTAATGCAGGCGCTGAAGAGGCGTCTCAATCTCGGACCGAGGACGCGTAGAGCCTTCATCCAGTCACGGCCGGGGACGCCATCGGGACCCGGAGCAGTGTTTCGGGCCCCCATCCGTTTAATCGCCCCGGCCAGCTCCTCCTCCGTTACCCCCAGTTCGTCGGACCAATACACCTCCTCCTGGTCCGGCGGGGGGCGGGTGTGTTCCCTCTCTCGTGGGAACAAAGTGTCGACTACCCGTCCCAAAACTGGGGGTCGAGGCTCTCCGTGACCGGGGGCGCCCAGGGCTTAAGCTTGCCCATCACCATTTTGTATGGGCGCCCCCATGTGTCCTTCTGGAGAGAGCCTAGGAGCTCGTCCCATGCCCCGGATTTAGACTCCATGATGGCTGCCTGTAGGCAGTCTCCAAAACTCGGTACTGCCCGTACAGATCCTCCTCCCTCGCTGGGTCGCGGAATGTGCTTCATCTGCGGGCCCTTTACAACTGGCGACGGGCTACGAAACAATCTCGTCTCAGATCACCAATTTCGCCCGTCCTACAGTAGGCGGCCCGCCTGGGGAGATTCGTTGCCCGGGGCATGGCGGCGTCGTGCACCGCCGGCAGGTGTTGGCAGCGAGGCCAGAGCGAGGGCTGCAGCGATCAGCACGTCCTCGTCCATCCTCTTCAGCGCCCATCGTAGCGGTGGTGGTCCACAGGGGCTGTGGGCGGTGGTGGTAAGGTCGAGGCGGATGTATAGATGGTCACTAAATGTGACCGCCTGTTCCACCACCCTCCATCTCTGCACCATACGCGCGGCCAGGGGAGTAGCGAAAGACAGATCGACTATAGACTCCTCCTGGGCACGCACGCAGGTGCTAACGAACCCCACATTGAGCAGGTGGAGTCCTAGCGCCGCCGCACAACTTACGACCGCCCTGCCTCTCGCGTCTGTCCTCGGGGAGCCCCAAAGTGACGCATGGGCATTAAAGTCCCCGAGGACTAGCACTGGCCGGGGGGAACAACGGGAGACAAAGACCCCCACCCGGTCCAGGTACTGTTCATACTGCGCGAGAGGCCATCTGGGCGGGGCATAGAGCCCCACCACCGCTATTTCACCCCACAGCACGCCGACGAACCCCCGGCCCCGTTCCAGTGGGGCGGAGTTTGGGGGTACTGCGGTGCCAATAATCGCCACGGAGCAGTCCTCGCCCCCGAAACAAGCTGGTCAGTCGAGGACTAGGAACGGCTCCGCGGCCATCGCCAACCCAGCCTTCCACTCGGCCAGGGTTTGGAACAACATGTCCTGAGCCCTGGCCGAGTGGTTCAAGTTGGCCTGAAGTATAGGGCCCTTGGCCCTCATACCCAGGCTTTACGAACCGCCTCCGCCGCATTTTTACTCGCCGCCTTGGAAGGGGCATTTTTCTTGCCCCCCTTCTTCGACTACGCAGGCTTTGTCCTTGATGCCTGTTCCTTGGGGGCTGTTCCTGCCCCTTCAACGGCACTCTTCTTCTTCCTCTGGGACGAGGAATCGATGACCCGCGGGCCGCCCCAGGTCCGAACAGAGGGGTACCGCGGGGTGGCGCTACACTTGCTGGCCACGTGGCCCGACTCTCCGGCGGTCGGACCATAGCAGCGGTCGGACCTATCAGCTTCGCAGGTGCATCGCTGCCTAACATGCCCTCTTTCCAGGCAGCGATAGCACTGCAATGGCCGCGCTGGTAGCGCCTGTATTCTGGCCGAGGACCACCCAACCAGAACCCTCCCATAGGCGGATAACTTTTTGAGTGCCGCTAGAGGGCATCTCGCCCAGACAGTCCCCATACTTTGGGGGGAGGTGCGAATCTCCCCCATTTTAATTTCTTCAGCGGAGCAACCCCCCGCAGCGGCCAATGTGGCCGCCACCTCCGCTGGTCTCGACGACTCGGTCACCCTAACCTCGCCCATTATTATGGGGCGGGCAACCCTCACCTCGGTTTCACTGAACACCTGGCGGAGTCGGTCAGCCAAATTGACAGCTTTCTCCGTCCTGTCCTCCCCAGGTAACTCGAGGACCAAGCCACCGGTCCAAGCTCTTCTGGGCATTATCGCCGTGATGCCCAGCTCCTCCAACTTGACCCGCTCCCGGGCCATGAGCATGGCCTCGGCATATGAGACCTTAGCCTCGGCAGCTAGGTTGATGGTGACCGCCGCAGTACGAGGAGGGCGGGGGGCCTTCTGCCTGGCAGGTTGGGCCCCTTGCCCCTTAACCGCCGGTCCGCCCCTCTCTTTTGCCCCTTCTGGGCAAGCACCTTGGAGCTCTGGGAGGGAGGCGCCTTGGCCGCTGCCGCCTTTTTCTCTGCAGCTTTAGCGCGGCGGCCGACCACCGTCACCCAGGTCCCATCCGCCGTCCTCCGATGTTCTTCGACAATCCGGGCCATTCTAGCCTCCACAAATGATGCTGGTTGGTCGGGTGCTGAGGAGGGCCCCGACAACGGCTCCGTGGCAGGCAGGGTCCTATTCCGCACCCGCTTCTCAGCTTCCTTCCTCGATGCAGTGGGGATGGTCGCAGCCGCAGCTCCCCCCTTCACATGCTCCGCCCTCTTAGGCGGGGGCTGGACGGCTGCAATAGCAGCTTTGAACTCCGCCCGGAGCCCCGACAGGCCCTTTTCGAGGAGAGCCGCAAATCCCCTCATTAGGTCGGGCTCGAGGCCACCAATCTTCCCCTCCTCTTTTCCAGGTGCAGCAGCTGGGATTGGGACTTGCACCACGGGACACTTCAGGCGGGCAGACGGTAAGTCGAAAGCTTCGACTGCGTCCTTCCTCCTTTTCCTGCCGGCCTCTTCGCCAGACACGGCGAGGCCGGGCCCCGCCGACCTTTTGGGTGGGCCGCGGCCCTCAGCGCCGGCACCTCTGTGGCAGCGACCCTGCACGTAATGTCTGCCAGGCTATTTTGCAGGATGTGATTTGGGCCTCCGGGCAGACACTTGTTCCTCCCGCTAGCTTCAGCTGTTCGCGAAGCTCCTTCACCTCCTTATCGGCCCTGGCAGGGCAGCCTGATTCCCGCTTCCGTGTGGATGGCCTTAAGGTAGCGGGAGGCCATCCTCAGCTTGCGAACAAATGTCCCTTTCAGCCCTTTGGAGATGCCCGCGACCTTGTCGATGTCGCGACAGAACTCCAAGGACTGCGCAATAATGTCCCGCGTGGGGACTTGACTTCCTCCGCCAGGTCCTCAGGGTCCGGGAGGGTCCTGCTCCCCCGACTCGGTTCTATAGGGTCCTCGTTAGGATCGAGCACCCTCCTCTCCCCCAGCAGGTCAAGTTCCCGGCGCTGGACATCCAGGACTCTCTGCTTAGCCGCTGAGAGCCACACGTACTGGCCCGTGGTCGGCGGGCGACCCCTCTTGCTCGTGCGCCGTGCCTCCAGAGATACTGCCGAGGAGAGTGACTCGTCCGAGTCCAAGTCCACATCACTCTCTCTGGATGCGGGGGCATCAGAAGCCGCCGGGGAAACTCCGGCCCCTCCTCGTACCGGCCTCAGGTGGGGCCACTCTACATCCGCCCTAGTTAATCGGACGGATAGGCGGCGCGCATCCGTTACCCTGCTAGTGCTGGGCTGCGCCATATCCTCCGCGCCCGTTTCCCGTCTCGCGTCCTGTTGAACAGCCGCAGTCGTCTTCGGTACGTCCCGTCCAGTGTTTGTTGTTGTTGTTGGCGTTTTTTAGTTTCAAGTCATCGATAGTGTTCCCACGAGTGGGTCGGTCTGTGGGTCCACCCGGGCAGAGCCGCCTTACCCGGGTAAGGCTAGTACACCCGGGGGGTCGCCAGATACCCCGGGGTTGGCCGCTAGAGACTGATGCACCCATCAGCCACCCCTGGCGCTGACTCCAGGGGCGCCCTCATCACCGCGTACCGCATCTTGGGGCTAGAGATTTTTTATAGCGGTTGTCATCCTCGCGGGCCGGCCAATGAAGACAAGCCCCCCGTTCCAGCGAAACGTGACCACTGGGTTACGGTGTAATTGCTTGGGCACTCCGGGTTCGTTACCCGCACCCGACCGCCACGCAGCCTGGCCCTTGGAGAACTGAACGACGCTGCAGCCACCTTTTCGCCTCTCCGACCCAGGCCTTACCGGCAACGGAGGCCCTGCCACGATCCGTAGATTCCACCGGAATCGCCCCGGGACATCTGCGAGGCTACTTCGACAGCAGCAAACGCCCCCCTTTCAGTTGCCTTGTACAACAGGCATGGGTTACCGTGTCTGTATTCTATCCTCCAGTCACAGGGGAGGTTTTGATGGGTTTTCCTTCCCTTGGTGTTTGGTCCGCAGGAGCTGTTTTATTTCACTCCTACCCTCCATGCACTCCGAAAAGTGCATGGCGAGCATTCCCCTATCCGCCACCTGGGGACGCGCCACGTCGGGGTATCACCTCTCCGCCCAGCCAGTACACTTGGCCAGGTACGTGGGTCCCCCTCAAACCTTTTTTTTTTTTTTGGTTTAGTTGGAAGAGAAAATGCGTTTGCGCACGCGCGGGTTGGTTCCCCTTTTCGTCTATTCGCCTAGAGGGGGCCCGGGCAGTGTCGGACTCATGTCCTCCCTGAAGGGGCAGCCTGGCACCCGTGAGTTGAGGGCAAACCCAAAGAGGCAACGCCAGAAGGGGCAACACCTGGCAACCCAACCCTTAAGGGTTGAGTTTAGCCCAAGAGTAGGCCACGGCCCTGAAGGGGCGATCTAGACGGGCAGCCCAGAGTGGGCACTCCCGAGGCTGGACATACTACCCACTAAAACCTCTCCCCTAACGTGGGCCGCCGGCACCTTTTCACTCGTTAGAATTCATAAACGAATACCAGCGTATAGCCACAACGACGCTTCGGCACTTCAACGCATTTCGCGTTATTGCGGCCGCCCGCAAGAACGCCATGCGCTAGGCACATGGGGCATCTGCGGATCCACGCCGTAGCACTTCCGATCCAGCGGCAGGACATTTTCAACCTCTACGGTAAGGCACAGGATTTTTCTTCGGCCACGACCAGTAACCGAAGTAAGCCCATTCCGGGTGGTCGCGCCATGTGTTCACCTGTTTTAACAGGGCTTGCTCTTCAGCACAGCCCGGGCCCGGGACGAGTGCTTTCCCCGGGTGACTGCGCCACATCTTGGTAGGCTGCAATCCTCGATGACCTGTCCCATACATACTTTACACACACACACACACGCTCATCACAAGCATAGCGCTTCGAGTAGCGCTTCGAATGCCCCAAATATGCAACGATAAATAATGAATAAATAATGAGTACAGAATAAATGAATAAATGAATGAATAAGTGAATGAGTGAATGAATAAATAAATAATGAATGATGTATAGGAATTAATAAGCACATGAAGCCCATGAATATAATAGAGGAGCCCATACATTCAATAACAGCTGTCATAATAAGCATACTGAACATACTAAACATACTAAAACCGGTAAAATCAAATCACAAATACAACGGGAAATAAATATATATATGCATCTAATGCATCTAATGCAATAGAACAATTAATGAATAGTTAACAGTAAAAGAAGCAGTAAGCAATATGAGAACGTGAGAAACTGTGAAGTAAACATAAGTAGTATTGCACGCAAGCAGGCAAGCGAGCATATGTGAACTGGACATAAGCAAATGACCAACAAAACCCCCAAAACCTAAAACGTCAAACATACATACATACAGTCGAGCAGCCAAATAGCAGAAGAGGAATATTTAACGTTCAATACTAGCGCACAATATAATCACATAAAATTAAACTCAAGATAAACCATAAATTTGAGATGAAATAAACCAAGGATGTGAACCGTAAAGTAAAATAAAGTCGCCAGACAGATAGCAAATAGCAAGCCAGCCATGAGAGAAGAGAAGCAAACATAACATAACATAGAATGCTACTAATTATTATCAGAGGTAAAGGTAAATAAGGTACAGTATAAAATATAGAATATAGGGTATAACCAGAAAGTAAGCTGGGAAGAAAATAAATAGGCGAGCGTAATGTAATACTAATAATTGAAACCACTCATTGAAACTATTAAGTTACTTAAATTTACTTGCAGGAACATTTACGCGACCACAACCTCAACGTGGTTGGCAAGCGAACATGATGGAGTACAATCAATGATCAAATGAAGGCAATAAAAAACAATTAGAAATTATTGCGAGCAAATCATCAATAAAGATAAGTAGCAACATATACCTCATAATGAGAATAATAGGAAGAGACAGAACTGTTAACATCAGAAATTAACCATAGTATTAAATGTAAAATGTAACATAATCCTAGTCTATTTGCAGGAAGCCCTAACGCCAGCCAATGGAAGTGGAGGTAGAGTGTAATTAACGGATAACAGGAGAAGAGAATACCCATCTGATATAATATGGGGAGTACATGAGACCTAAATCGGCATAAACCATAAGGCAGATCAAACAATTCAAATAGTTATGAATTGAGTAGATTAGATTATTACTGGATTATAATACCGCTCCGATAAGTATGGTATTAATATTAATACTGATACAGGTGTTACGCCCCGGCGGAAATTTTGAAATTTATCCGCCTTGCATCCCTTATCAAGCCTTTCGAGGTTCCGAGGATTTCAGCGCGCGCATATCATTATATTTTTACATTTTTACATATCATTATATTTTTGTTATTTTTACGAATCATCTTTACCCTTGTTAACCAATACGTATAAAACTAGTATTTTCAATAACGAGTTTCAAAATTAAAACATCTTCAATTTTTGGCTTTTCATATTCTGTTAATTTTTCTGATTCTTATTCATAATGAAACCAGTTTTACCAGTTAAACAGTTTTCAAATTTATTTCAACACACCACACACACTTTTCAGTTATACGCCTACCATCATATACAGATTCAAGGAGGGACCCGTACGGGACCTAAAGCGTGAACGAACCCAAACGAAAGATTAAAAAGTTAAATTCTAAACTCTACCATCTTGATAATTGTCTTTCGTCTTTTAAATTGTCGAGAGCGTTAACCCGCTCGAGACTGGTGGCAGCGATACCAACCATCGCGCTCAGAATAGGGTAAAAAGTATAGGGAATTGCCTTTCAATCTTCTAGTTGAAATAGCAGCACTCTCCTTTCTTTTACGTATTAGCCCTTTTACGTTGCGCCGTAAGACAGGTAACTCGATGCAATACAGCGCGTGGTGAAAACTAATCAATAATAAACAATCAACAATAAACCCCACATACAACCATATTACTACTAAATCATAATATAAAGGTACAAGAAAACTAAACTACACTACAATAGATCAAAATTACTGTGAACATATGTGTATATATAATATGTAACGAAAACACTCCAAATATAATCAATTTAATAAGTATACCGATGTAGATAATTAATTAAACTCCTCATACCATAGTCAGCTTAAATGATGCAGTTCCATTAAACCCCCGTTAATACCAATTAATAGAAAAGGCATATGGGTGCTAAACCAAGCCAGACACTCCTATAAGAAAGTCATATGAGATCCACGGTCAAGAAATTCAAACAATTTAAGGAACCATAACGCATATATGTATGTATAGAAAACCGTAAAGACATTGTATCATGCAGGACGGACTACCGCAGCGTATGCCTCCCTGAGCACCAGCCGTGTTAACCAATACTGAACTAACACTTTCCAAATCAGAATCAAAATCAGAATTAGAATTGTAATTAAGAAAGGGTAATTAATGTACAAAAGATTGCATAAAGTACCGTAAGTATTCAAAATACACAGATTCACAACTGTCACAGCTGCACTAGAATTGAATTAAACATAGTATGCAAAACAGTATCCTGAGGGGGGGTACGAAGAGCTACAAAAGAGCAGTAAATAACATTATAGGAACATGGAACGTAAAACGTAACACTCAATTGAAGAAGAAGTCACTGAAACATGTCAAGTGACCAAGAATAAAAATAAGAAAAGAATAAGGATAGTGAATAGTGAACGGCGAACAATCAACCAATAAACCAATAAACCAATGTCGTTACACGTCATTCATATCTAAATTGCTGAAGGATATATGATACATCTTATAGTCTACAATTAATTGACAATGCCTGGGAGCCCAAACAACCCCCGAAAGCTTAGAAACAATGCATGATACTACAAGAGGAACTAAGGAGCTAAGAACTAAGAAACAAGAAACCAGAATCAGAATCAAACCCACCCTCAAAATATGCAAAGGGATTATAAACGCAATATACGCATATGATATAAACTCATTAATCCATCCAATTCAGATAGACTCTTCTAAATTCCATAATACAAGACCCATTAAACTAAGTCAAATAAATATAACCGCAAATATAATCGCATATATAATCATCACAGATATAACCACAGATATAACCAATACAATACAATAACAATACTATAATACAATATTATAACATAATACAATATAACATAATATAATATAACATAATACAGCATATAATATATAATATATAATAGTAAGTAATGTAAATGCACCGAATGTATAAAATGCACAAAACGGAGCTAATGATACCACAGTAACTAATACACTGCAATTACACTACAATACAATACCTCCGAGCGTAGCACATTAGTACGCGCACTGTCGCAGCAATCACATCCGCACGAATAAATACAAAATTTAAATTAGAAAATTCAAAATTCAATAATTTCAATAAATTCAATTCCATTAATTAATTAATTCCGTTCAATTGACACTTATCACTTAACACTTCGTATCATATCACATGATAGATGACCCATGACCATGTCAACGTCAACTAAGATAGGAAACCGGGCGAAGTAAAATAAAGAGCGCGACCATACACCATAAAGAACATAGATACCTAGTGTTCGAATTCCCTAGGCCATACCATAATGATTATCGACCATCAAATTAACCAGGAAATCATCAAATTAATCAACTAATTATACAGAATATATAAACGTTCAAAAGCGAAAAGCGGAAATAAAAGCGAAAATACTTCAACAACTTTCAATAAAACACCGCGATGAAAACCAGAACTGCGGTACCTACCGAAGACAACGATAGCAAGACGCATCGTGATAAGTAAAGCATGCAATACTGCCCGAAGATAAGCCGTAAAGCTATCCCTAGTCGGTAACCAACCGCAGCACCAGAGCTATTACCAACCGCAAATATTCCATTCACCACATAATACTCGGCCGCTCGCTCCGCAACAGTTCCGTAACGGTTATCCACAGACCAATCATCTGCCGCGCAGCAATTACCTACCGCGCGCCAGTTACCCGATACACACAGTTATCGACTGCAAAACCATCCATCGTGCAGCCGCGCAATCCTAGGAATCCATACTTACCATCAAACTTATCATCAAAGATAAGTCTGATATACAGTACTTTCACGAAGGTATAAAGCACACGAACATCAAATCAAGCTTCCAGACAGATCAAGATGGAGGATAAATCAGTTAGTAAAATCAATACTACGGTTATTTATTATATATAAATATGAATCATACGTTCGTAATAGGGTGGAATGAAATAAATATAAATTACATATAAATTACAAATTACAAACAATAAGGAAAAATAAAATGAAATCAAATGAATCAACCCGAATAAGATCCACAGATAGCGCAGATTGCAGGACACACTGTATTACTACATATCGCGCCGCAGAAAACAGATTATACAAAACAACAGAACAACAGAACAACAGAATCAACGGAATCAGGAATCGCCACAGAACGAAGGGCCGAATAAATAAATAGAATAAAACATTTAACTTAGACAAAATCAACCAGTAAAGTCAAACAACGTCAACAACGCATGCGATCAGGAAAGTCCCGTGAGCCCAATAAAAACAACTCTCGGTCAAATAATATTAGTAAGTAAAATAAAATAATAAATCAATGAAACTAGAATAAATCATGGTAACAGGCATCTAGCAGAAATGAAATATAAAGCAGAAATGAATCAATAAATCAAGAAAAATCGAATCAGATCAATGTATAGCTTTAATCAATCAACATCAAAATGGAGGAATGAATGATTAATAAATGAATGAATGTA
Organism: Osmia bicornis bicornis; assembly: GCF_907164935.1. NCBI lineage: Eukaryota > Metazoa > Arthropoda > Insecta > Hymenoptera > Megachilidae > Osmia > Osmia bicornis. The sequence goes on from NW_025791067.1 coordinate 18,991, forward strand.
CGTAAACTGAATGCAGGTAAAACAGTTAAGGATATTCACAAATTGGGAACTACAGAAAGTGTGTAATGCGCAACATACGTAACCAACATAACCGACATAATGTAATGTAATGTAATGAAATGTAATATAATGTAAAATAATAAATACAGCAAATGAGTTATATTCCAACTAAATATAACCGTAGGCCGTATTGGCTCAATCCCCCCTACTTTATAAATTATAGATTATACGGTTATAAGTCATAGTGTTCGAAAATGCGTTGATTTCAACCGTCGCCACACGAACCGAGGCAGCACCCTTCAGCGCGACCGGCAGCCACGATGGATACCGGTCAGGCTGACCAATCACCGAGCTTGACGTCACCGGGAAGAAGCCAACGGCTCTTGCTACGACGAAGCCGGTGGTTCGGCCATTACGGATTTGTATCGTTACGGTAAACACGTGCAGTACTGATTCCAAAAATTTCTAGTGCAATTAACGAATTTCGATTCTAAAGAACTCAGCATCGCAACGCGAATTCTGTGCCGACGGCCAACGCGAACTCGCGGTTAATCTAGTTCGTGCAAATCCACGAAATTAGTAGAATTTCGTGGTGACCACGTGTTGAACCAACACGTGGTTCTAATACAGCGCAATCTCGATCGCAAATTCTCCGCGACGCGGGTGAATCTTCACGATCTACGATCATCATAAATTCGTGCAACGCACAATTTATTGTAAATACTGTATATAGTGTATTTGTGCCTGTAAATATACATTGTTTGTTTTGTGCAATCTCAAGTTCATTCATTTTCAATTGCCGTCTCACTGCCGATCCTACATTCCGAACCGGTTCTCAATCGCAAGCTCAAGACCTCCTTACAATCTCGAACACTTTTGAACACATAGATTGCAAATTGTAAATTGCAAATTGTAAATTGTAAGCGATTGCGTCCATACAAATGCAAAAGGAACAAAAATTTACACCGAAAGATGTATAAGGATAAATCAAAGCACGCCTCGCAAGCATCCAAGTTTCCGCCACTCTCGTACAGGGACTTTCCAACAACCAGGCAACTGGGCAGCATGCATCGATTCAGAGAAAAGAAGAGAGATCCATATTTGGGCCTTGCAAGACAACACAATCAGCCAGCGTCGTCGCTCCAAACGACAATAAAGTGCCGTTCAAAACGAACGTCTTACCGATTAGGTAAGGAAGAGGAAACACTGTGGCCCCTTTCTTTGCGGTAACTCTGCACTATTCTAAGCTGTATTCACTATTCCGAGCTGCAGATGCCACTTCCAGCGCCGCTGTGCAGAAGAGGAACAAGAAGAAGAAGAAATATCTCGGTATATGTGCGTGACGCCCCTTTCCTTGAGGTAAATCTGCAAATATCTCGGAAACGGTGCGAGCTATGGCAACATGTTAACAGACCTTTTTTGTAGGAAATTTAATTTCCTACTATTTATGTTGTATGACATTTTTTGATCAGACGCGTAGTTTTCGAGATATATCGAGATATTTAAAAGTTCCGAAGCCGTACCAACATTATAAGGATGAAGAAACACTGTGGCCCCTTGCATTGACGTAACTCTGCACTATTCTAAGCTGTATTCACTATTCCGAGCTCCAAATGCCACTTCTAGCGCAGCTGTGCAGAAGAAGAACAAGAAGAAGTAGAAATATCTCGGAATATGTGCGTGACGCCCCTTTCCTCGATGTAAATCTGCAAATATCTCGGATACGGTGCGAGCTATTGCAAAATGTTAAGACACCTTTTTTGTACAAAATTATGTTTGTTACTATTTATGTTCTATGAGATTTTTTGATCAGATGCGTAGTTTTGGAGCTATGGCTCCAAAAAACGCGGAATTTCACTGCGAATCGTTTCCAATTTACGAAAATTATACTTAAATAATGTCCATTGTTTATAATTAACACCCCGAACACCGGAAACACGATGTCGATATGCCGCGTAACACGCACATCACGTTTTCCTTATTTAACAATGTTCCGTCAAATTTCGTCGCGGCGTATTTTCCATGATTGGAAATCTTTAGGAAATGAGCGAGGTGCCGGATCGCGATTACCGAAGCGTGGGATTATGGAAAAGGCGGAGGCAATGAACTCCACGACAACGTGTTGCGTAATTTTAACAAAAACTCGTTGTATTCAATAAAATTAACACGTAGACGTAAAAATAAAAGAAACAAAAGTTTAGTCTTAATCCTCGATTCACTCCAATAAATTCGCGTTATTGCGATTCGCCGAAGCACTCGGTTCGAGCAAAGCGCCGAAAAAAGGGGTTTTACAGATCCAGATTCTCCGAAAACTGCTCGCGAGAATTTCCTGGAAACGAGAGAGTAACGTCGTAGCGCGACAAAAGGTTCGTACCTCTCCCTCTCTCCCCCGGCGTTCTCGCCCCACACCTCTGGCCAACGGAGTGAGAGAGACGGGCGCCGAGAAGAGAGGAATAGCAATATAATAGAAGTTAGTCGCGAGAGGTATTCTTGAAACAGTTCGCTTGAACATACCGCCCGCCTTCTTCGGTGATACGAAGAATAGTTGACGTGAATCAAGGTAAATAACCTCTAAAGTTTTACAAGTACAAACCATAAGTGCTTACACGCTAGTTACTAGGATAAGGTAATTAATAATGAGTGGGATATAAAGCGATCAAATCAAACAAAGTAAATAAAGAGTGAATATAAAGTAATATAAAGTAAATATAAAGTTAAGATAGCAAACTAGACCGGTCCAAATAAAGCGAGGAAATAAGATGCGTAAGCATTTGATTTTCGTTACGCGGAAAATTCCGGTCATAGTTTGCAAATAAAAGAAACTAAGGTTATAATGTCTTAGCTGATATCGATGCTAAGAGGCGTCGGTTGGCGATACTGGTAGAGGGCACAACTTTACGATCGGCCTCTTAATAGTGCCCTTTTCGGTGCGTAGAGTTACCACTCTAACGCGTCCATCAGGTCCAGGGTGTAGCTCTGTGACGCGTCCCATCGACCATTTTGCTGGTGGTTGTAAGTCGTCCCGTATAAGCGCTAGGCTGCCGATTTCTAAGTTCTCCCGGTAACGACGCCATTTCGGAAACTGTTGGAGATGCTGTAAGTATTCGCGTCTCCATCTTTTCCAGAATTGTGCTCGCATTTGTGAGATTAACCGCCAGCGTGTGTGAAGTGCAGTGCAGGGTTCTTCTGGCTCTGGGGGGACAGTGGTTGGTTCCCCTATCAAGAAGTGACCCGGTGTCAAGGCGGCCAGCTCAGAAGGATCTTCAGATAATGCGTAAAGTGGCCTCGAGTTGAGGCACGCCTCTATCTGACAGAGGAGAGTTGTCAGTTCCTCGAAGGTAAGTGTGGAATCACCGATCACTCTTCGTAAATGGTACTTTACGGATTTTACTCCTGCCTCCCACAGGCCACCAAAATGCGGCGCATAAGGGGGGATAAACTGCCAGCAGGTGCCTTCTAATGCCAGTGACGCGGCTGCCTCCTGGTAGAATGAAGTAGACTGGCGGAACATAGTGCGTAGCTCTCTGTCAGCTCCCTGGAATACAGTGCCATTGTCGCTAAACAGGGTGGCACAACGTCCTCGCCTACCCACAAATCGACGGAAGGCTGCTAGAAAGGAAGCTGAGGTTAGGTCCGACACCGCTTCCAAATGTATTGCCCTGGTAGATAGGCACACGAAGAGGGCAATGTAGCCCTTGTAAGCTTTGTGGCCACGCCCCGGCGAGGTACGTAGCTTAATCGAGCCCGCATAATCTACGCCGGGTGTTAGAAAGGCTCTTTGTGCTGCAGTGCGCTCCTGTGGAAGCTGTCCCATCAGTTGTCCAGCTCTACGTCCGCTGAACCGGGCGCACGTTACGCAGGCTGCGATTTCGGATCGAACCAAGGAGCGGCCTCGAACGATCCAGACTCTCCGCATTAAATAACTGCGGGTGAGCTGTGGACCTCCATGCAGCGTGCGGTGATGTGCGTCTCGTACCAGAAGCTTGGCCAACGGACATCTCTTCGCCACAAGGTAAGGGTGTTTTTCATTGAACGGCAGAGCCGCGTTTTCTAAGCGCCCTCCTAGCCTCAATAAGCCCTGGTCGTCCAAGAAAGGTCGACACGAAGAAAGGGGTGAAGTTTTGCGTAGCTCGCCATGCCGTTGCAGTTGTTCAATCTCCTCCAGGAAAGTGGTGTGTTGGGAGAATCTCAAAACTGCTCGGAAGGCGTGATTGCGCTCCGCTGCTTTAACAAAACCCCTCTCGGAAGGCTGCCCTCGGCTTAGGCTGGCAAACCTGAAACACTGAGCAATAACAGATAAAAGGCGCGAGAGGGAGGAGAAGCGCGACAGGAAGTCTTCTTCAGGTTTCCCTTCAACGACGTGTGTCATGGCTCCTCTTCTCTCTGCCTCTATACCCTCGTTGGACTCCGGAAAGGTCGCCGGCCAGAATTGAGGCTGGTCAGTCAGCCATTTCGGCCCGTGCCACCACAAATCGGAGTCGATGAGCTCGGCTGGGCTCATTCCTCGGGTTGCCAAGTCCGCTGGATTGTCTGAAGGACGGATGTGCCGCCAGTTGTCCGCCGGTATCGCGTCCTGGATATCGGAGACTCGATGGGCGACGAAGGGTTTCCATTGAGATGCATGGCCGCGGATCCAGTGTAAAGTTACACTAGAATCCGTCCACGCAATGATCGGGGCAGACATATTAAGGCCTTCCTTGACCCGAACCAATAATTTAGACAGCTAGGTGGCTCCACACAGTTCCAACTTCGGGATTGTTATAGTCTTTACCGGGGCCACCTTAGTTTTTACGACCAAAAGCGAGGTCCTTACCGACCCTTTGTTTTTGACCCGCAGGTACACTGCCGCCGCATAAGTTCGCAGCGAGGCATCACAAAACCCATGAAGTTCCATCTGGGTGGAGGGCTCTGATGAAGCAAACGTCCAGCGTGGGATTTTCAGGGCGTCCAGTCGCGCCAAGGAACCTCGGAAGCGCTGCCACGTAGTGCAGACGTTTTCTGATAGTTGCTGGTCCCAATCTGCTCCAAGCATCCAGAGGTCCTGCATTAGAACCTTGGCCACCACTAAGACCGGCGCCGCCCAGCCCAGCGGGTCAAAGAGGCCAGCAATTTCAGAAAGGATGGACCTCTTGGTGGTACGCTCCCTCACCACCTCAGCAGCTGCGACTCGTAGAGAGAAGGCGTCATCGCTAGGATTCCAGTTCACGCCTAGTGTACTGATGCCGGACCATTCCTGAAACAGGCGCGTATCAGAAGAGTCGGTTTCTTGAATCTCCGGTATGTTAGATGCCCATTTGCTTAATTCGAAACCACCAGCTTTGAAAATGGCCACCACTTCTCTTTTCAAAGCCAGGGTCTCGTCGACATCATCCGCCCCGGTGAGAATATCGTCGACGTAGGTATGTCGACGCACCACCGATGCACCTCGGGGAAACCGGCGGTGCTCGTCGTTCGCCAGCTGAGCAAGTACCCGTAACGCTAGGAAAGGCGCGCACGCCGTACCATACGTCACCGTCGTGAGCCGGAGGTCCTGCACTCGATCGTCGGGAGTGTCGCGCCAGAGTATGCTTTGCCATCTAGCATCCTCAGGATGGACTCGGATCTGTCTGAACATCTTAACAATGTCCGTGGTGAATACTATCCGAAAAAGTCGCCAGCGGGTCAATACCATCCATAGGTCAGCCTGGAGCTTCTGACCAGTGACAAGGCAGTCATTGAGCGCTTGACCTGTGGCTGTACAAAAGGATGCATTAAAAACGACCCGTATCTTGGCAGAAGGATCGTGGCGCTTGCGTACGGCGTGGTGCGGTAGGTAATACGCTGGCCCAGTCTCCGTTCCTTCGGGTGCCCGCTGCATATGCTGCAAGGTCAGGTACTCCGTCATAAAATTTCGGTACTGCTCTTTCAGCTTGGCGTCCGAGGATAGGCGTCTCTCACAGTTGAAGAGGAGTTTCAACGCCGTCGTCCTGTTGAACTTCAGCGCAGTCAGCGGGTCCTTAACGAAGGGAGTAGTTGTTATATGCGGATTCTAAATCACTGGCGTCAGCATTTTTTGTAATTTGACACCACACAGTCAGCAGAAATATGATACCCCCCACCCCGACAACATCCACCCCTCTCCCCACCCTATGACCTTGAACTGAAATTTGACACCACCGTCAGCAGAAATATGATCCCCCCCCCCCCCCCCCCCCCCCATAACCACCGCCTTCAGCAAAAATAACCACCCTGTGACAACCCCCGCCCTATAACCACCCCCTCAGCAGAAATACCAACCCTATGACAACCCCCGCCCTATAACCACCCCCTCAGCAGAAATACCCACCCTATGACAACCCCCGCCCTATAACCACCCCCTCAGCACAAATACCCACCCCATAACCACCCCCTCAGCAGAAATACCCACCCTATGACAACCCCCGCCCTTTAACCACCCCCTCAGTTGAAATACCCACCCTATGACAACCCCCACCCCATAGCTATCCCCACAGGAGAAATATCCCCCCCCCCCCGACCTTGAACTGAAAGTTGACACCATCAGCAAAAATATGATACCCCCCCCCCCCCCATGACCTTGAACTATTTTTGTCTTATCGGAAGACGACACAAGGCCCCAGCCACTTTTCTACGTCTTGAAAATGAGATTTTTTGTTGGCGCAGGACTTATCAACTGGTTTGAAAAATAGTTTAACAGCCAGGATAGCGAGATTTAAATCGTTAAGAGCAGAGTTACACGGATCTGTAAAAATAGGCGAAGGTCAAAGGAGAACAGATGCTGAATCACGTGCATCATCATCTCTTATCTGGGAGAATGTAGAATCAGCTTTCCATAACTGGATAACTACAGGAATTATAATCAACACCGAGCATATTGAACCACGAAACTTTTTGGAAGATGCTAGAAAAATAGTATTCCAACGTCTAGCGGAAGTTTTCCTAAATCATTCATGCATAAAAGTGAATACGGTGTTGTATGGGGAGTTTACCGCTAATAATAAAACTGATGTGAAAAGTTTCGGTGTAAGAAATAAACAATTATTTTCTACATCAAACTTGAACGATTGGTATGACAAATACGTTGTGAACTCAACTTTAACACTGATGGAAGAATTTCAGGAACGGGACAGTGGTTGGGCAATATCGAAAATTCTGCATTTGATGTTAAATATCAATAAATGCAATCCGATGCATGCTGGTTGTTACACAGACATACCAAAAACAATCAAGGACAAAAGAGCGGTAGTAAATGTGACAGTTGACGATGATACGTGTTTTGTCAGATCGATAGTTGCAGCATTATATCCCGTCCATGTGAATGCAAATCGACCATCATCGTATCCCAACTATGATACCGTTTTAAATTTGGAGGGCATCGCATTTCCAATAACCCTTAATCAAATACCAAAATTTGAGCGCCAAAACGATGTTTCGATAAACGTTTATTTTTGGGACTTGAATGTGAAAAGGTGTGCTCCGCTCCAACTCACCACCAACAAAAGATTTCGTCACGTTAACCTGCTGATGCTTGAAACGCCCAACCGTAATGTGCGTCACTTTGCATGGATTAAAAATCTTTCCCGGCTTGTTTCAAACCAGCTGAGTGCACATAAGAGTAAAACTTATATTTGTGACAGGTTTGTATCATGCCATTACGATCTATGTTAGTGTATGCGTTTGTTCTTTTTGTACTAATGCAGTTACTTTGTTTATATGCAGATGCCTTCACTACTTTTATGCGGAAGAAAAGTTATTGAAACATACGAAGGACTGCATGAAGATGAACGATTGCGCAGTCATTCTACCATCGAGTGAAGATAAAATAATAAAGTTTGATAATTTTTGTCACCGAGAACGTCATCCATTCATCGTGTACGCCGATTTCGAATGCATGCTTAAGAAGGTTAACAGCAATCAAGGACACTGCAATGCATACCAGCAACACGAAGCATACAGTGTGGGATATTATTTTCACTGTTCATACAACGCATCGGTGTGCGAGTATCGCGCGTATCGGGGTCCTGACTGTGCTGAATGGTTCGTGAATGAACTTGAGAGCCTTGTAAGAAAAATTGCACCATTATTTAATACGATTGTGCCCATGACAAATTTGACGGGTGATGAAAGAGAAAATTATATGAATGCAACGCATTGTTATATTTGCGAAAAACCGTTCGACATCGACGAAACAAAAGTTCGAGATCATTGCCATTTCACTGGTCGTTACCGAGGACCTGCTCATCAGGGGTGTAATTTAAATTATAAAAATAAACGTTTTATACCGATAGTGTTTCATAACTTATCGGGATACGATGCCCATTTTGTAATAAAAGAATTGGTAACGATTATCGAAGGCTCGACATCAGTCTTGCCAATTACAAAAGAAAAATATATTTCATTTTCAACGAATCTAAAACGTTACAAAATTTCGCTTCGATTTATAGATTCATTCAAATTTTTAAATTCAAGTTTAGATAAATTGAGTTCATATCTAGGGAAAGACGATATGACGATTTTACGGTCACAATTTAATTTTTTGAACGAGATAAGATTCGATTTGCTTACACGAAAAGGCATCTTTCCATACGATTATGTTACCGACTACATGAAACTGAGCGAGACGACATTGCCGACATGTGACAAATTTTATAATCAACTAAGCGACTGTGCCGTTTCACAGCAGGATTATGACCACGCGATAAAAGTCTGGCACAGTTTTAATATAAAAACACTTGGCGAATACAGCGATTTATATCTAAAAACAGACGTTTTATTATTGGCCGACATTTTTGAAAATTTTCGTGGCAGCTGTTTGAGAAGTTACAAATTGGATCCTGCATATTACTATACTTTACCCGGTTTTACGTGGGATGCAATGCTGAAGCACACGCGTATCGAATTAGAATTATTGACGGATATCGATATGCTACTTTTCATAGAGCGCGGCATACGTGGTGGTTTAAGTCAATGTTCTAATCGATACGCAAAGGCCAATAATAAATACATGGATTCATACAATTCCGAAGAACCATCGCGATATTTAGTTTATTTCGACGTTAATAATTTGTATGGATGGGCAATGTCGCAGTATCTACCTTACGGCGAGTTTAAGTGGTTAGACGATAATGAAATTAAAACTTTCAACATTCATGCGATATCCGAAAATTCGGACATTGGATATATTTTGGAAGTCGATTTGAAATACCCGCTAGAATTACACGATAAGCATGCAGATTTACCTTTTTGTCCAATACGCGAGAAGCCTCCTAATGCCAAACACGAGAAACTACTCGCTACAGTTCAGGATAAGCAACGTTACATCATCCATTACCGCAATCTTCAACAAGCTTAAATCATGGTTTAAAAGTTTCTATAATTCATCGCGTTTTAGAATTTAAACAATCTCCATGGCTTCGCGAATACATTCATTTAAACACGCAACTTAGAACTGCGGCTAAAAATGATTTTGAAAAGAATTTATTTAAATTAATGAATAATGCAGTCTTTGGCAAAACTATGGAGAACGTTAGAAATCATGTAGACGTTAAATTAGTTACAAAATGGGAAGGTAGATACGGGGCCGAGGCCCTGATATCTAAACCAAATTTTCATAGCAGATCAATATTTTCGGAATATTTGGTCACAATAGAGATGTGAAAGTTGGAAATTAAATTTGCAAAACCCATTTATGTTGGTATGTGTATTCTGGATATATCAAAAACATGTTTGTACGAATTCCATCATGATTATATTTGGCCGAAATTTAAACATCTTTGTAAAATATTATACACAGACACAGACAGTCTTATATACGAACTGGAATGTGATGACATATACGATGTAATGAAACGCGATATACATCGGTTTGACACGAGCGACTATACCGAGGACAATGTTTACAGTATGCCACGAGTAAATAAAAAAGTACCGGGATTAATGAAGGATGAAAATAATGGGTGTATAATGACTGAGTTTGTCGGACTTCGGTCGAGAATGTATGCTTTGCGCGTAGAGGGCAAACGGGACACGAAAAAAGTGAAGGGTGTCAAAAGTAACGTAGTTAGGAAAACTATTTCCTTCGATGATTATATACGTTGCTTGTATGAACGTTTAGAAGTGCATCGTGAACAGAGATGTATTCGTTCAAAATTGCACAATGTATATTCTATATGTGAAGAAAAGAAGGTGCTTAGTCCTTACGATGATAAACGATTCATAATTCCACAATCCACAAGAACATTGCCTTGGGGGCATTATAAAATAAATAATTATTCCTAAAAACATAATTTATTCTTTACTCCACGAGTAGAATATTAATTTCCAAGTATCTTTATAAGCCTGTAGGGTTTCGAGTTCATGCAAACCTTGCAACTTCATGAGAGAGAGAAAGAGACTGGAGTTTTTACTTATCTCAGGTCTTAGAGTTTGGAGGGAGATGTTTTCACAGTGCTTTATAAACCCAAGCGTGTTCGTTTTATTCATTATTTTCTGTTCAACGATGACGGTCCCAAGGTTAGAATCTTTAGCATTCTTGGCGATTGTCAAACATTATCGTAAGTAATCTTCAACAATTACCCAAATTTTATTTATTTTTAACTAATTGTTTTCGTCTTAACAGCCATAGTTATGCCGGTCTTCGAAATTGCGCCGGCGGAGGATGCCGCGCGACTGCCTGCAAAGTGCCGCGAGCGGCAGGAGTGGCGGCGCGAGTATGAAGCGCGGTGGGCGGCTACTTGGACGGAGGTCGATCTGTTCGACCTCCGATATTTGTTCGGAGAAGAAATCGATGTAAGTTGCCTGTCCGATTTTATTTTGATTTATTAGATTTTTACTGCGTATTAATGTATATTTTATCTGTTATAGCCGGACTGGTGGTAGCCGCCTACATTTATATTTTTTTGTTTTTTACTTATTATATTATATATTATTTAACTTAAAATATAAAATATCTATAACCGTTATTAGTGTAATTTATTCTGTACCACACCCTTCCCCATACTCCATTAATGTAATATGAAAATAAAAAAGTATATAATAGTTATTAATGTAATTTATTTTGCCCAACCCTTCCCAATAATCATACTTCATATCCTTATATTTCTTCTGTGCGTCTGTATGTGACTGAACTCCTCCTAAACGGCTGAACCGATTTTGATGAAATTTTTTTGTGTGTTCAAGTTGACTCGAGAATGGTTTAGATTCACAATTCGGTCCACTACATAATGTGTTTCTAATTAATTTTTTATTTATAATTTGTTGTTGATCTTGGAATGTTTTCCATGCGTGGGGAAGGGCGTGGCAAAAAAATACTTTGATTTCATCTTTACTATATATATTTTATTAAAGGAAGTATGGGAAAGGGTGCGACAAAAAATAAATTACATTAATATTGGATATACTTGTACTTTATTATTATTATTATTCATATTTTTTTTAATTTTTCCTCCTATCACCAATCCGGCTATAACAGATAAAATAAAACATACATTAATACATAGTAAAAAAATCAAATAAAACAAAAACGTGCAAGTAACTCACATCAAGCTCCTCGCGGAACAATTGCCGCAAATCAAATGCGGCGTCCGCCCATATCTTTTCAGCGTTCCGTCGCCTCTCCGCCCGCTCCCGTCGAACATTTCGGAGGTCTTTCTTCCTTACAAATCCTAAACTCCTTAAGGTAGCGGCTGTTAACAAAAACGAATTAAAAATAAATAAAATTTACGCGCTAAAAGTAATTATTGAAAAAACTACTTACGCTGAGAGGCGATGAACGCCTGCAGAGCAAGGAATTGGTTGTTTGTGAAGTTCATTTTGAATAACGAAAACGCTGCGCTGATACGCTTATGAAGCAAACAGGGGAAACATCTCCCTCCATTTCTAACAATGAAAACCGCCAACACAATCTGAGATTAATCTGCCGGATATCTTACATGTTGTAACAACTCGGAATCGGCATGAAATTAAAAGGTTTGCAAGAACTCGAAACCCTGCATGCGTATAAAGATACTTGGCCAGCGAACACGTGCGAGTCAGTAAATACAAAGCCTTCATGTATTCACAGCTTCGCCCGCTCTCATAAATAAAAACTTCAAGAATTTGAAGTAATAATTGTTGTATTATTTTTTGGTGATCAATCTCTAGTATTTCAGAAAAGTAGGTATTGCTGCCTGCAGAAACAGTAGAAAAGCGGCGACCCATACTACATAATGCGTACGTTGCCACGATCGCACACGAATAAGCAGAATTCAATGCGATAGTTTCCACAGTTTATTAAAATAATATAGCCCATGTCACTCCAGAGAAGGCATGGAAGCTACGTTAAAATTTGGTATCAATCGGGCAAGTAGTTTTTGAAATTTTTCTGTACATACAAACGCTGTCTCTTTATATATAATAGTACTAGCTGCGTTACCCGGCTCTGCCCGGGAATTTTAATCAACTATTATCCCTACTTCCTTATTCCTATCCCTATTTCCCTGCCCTTATCCCTACTAATATATAAAAGTGAATATGTCTGATCGTTTGTTCCTCTTCACGTTTAAATGGCTACACGGATTTTAATGAAATTTGCAATATTGCACTGATTATTCTTTTAAGATGGACATAGGCTATGTCATATTGCGATTTGCCCTTCCCCCCTACTTCATTAATGTAATATGAAAATAAAATTGCAAAACCGTTAATGCGATATGAAAATAAAATTATTCAATCGTTATTCTTTGCAATGTTCAAGTTTTTGCGAACCGTGCAATTTCATGAGAGAGAGAGAGGTGCCCGACTCGGAGTTCTTGCAAATTTGCAATTTCGCGAGATGCTGAAAGTCTAGTTTTTGGATGTATTAAGATTGGAGGGGATATTTTCTCGGTGCTTTATAAACCGATGAGTTTTCATTATCCGCTATTCAGTCCGCTATTCATTTCGCATTAATCAGTTTACGATGGCTACCGTTCCACGACTTGAACTACTTGCCTTTAGGGCACTTATTGAACAGTATTGTAAGTAGTCTTTAACGATTACTTGTCTTGGTGTGTTAATTTTATTTTTAACTAGTTGTTTGTTAAAAGCTGAAAGGTTAGGATTAGTGTCAATAAAAAGATTCATCGAAGTGCGCCGGAAGCGAGCAGACCATCGGTTCAGCCAGATGTTAATGTGGGCCGAAGGTTGGAATCCGAATCATGAAGGTTTATTCGATTTGAGGGCGCTGTTTGGAGAGGAAATAGATGAGGGCCCTATTTGGGGAGATATTGATGTGTATCACCACGTTTACCATACACGGAAAATTTAAGTGGTCAATAAATGCAATCCGATGCCGGTTGGAGGAGATTGATGTGAGTTGCCCGTCCGTTTATGTTTTTAATTTATTAGATTTTACCTAATGCGGGTTTTATTTTGTCTGTTATAGCCTCCACCTCCCAGCGAATTGTATTATTGTATTATGTATTATATATTACATTTATTGTATTAAAAAGTATTCAAAATTATCAATATAATTTATTCTTAGACCAAACTCCCTTCATTTATAAAATAGCATTCCCCTGTAATAAAAGTAAACACAAAATAAAGCCGAAAAATTATTTATTCATATAATCTGTATAATTACAAACATTTTTAAATATAGATTATAAAATATTGTTCGCTCCTATCCATGAATTGTGCGTAGAATCAAACCCCAACCATTTGACGAACACTTTATTTCCCCTTCGTTGTAGAACCTTCTCCACTAAGTATACATCGTGATTTTTTACTTTTTGTAGCTCATATTCGTAGAACCCGCCAACCAACGGTTGTTTTTGCATATCTTGCAAGAGATACGTTCCAGGATTTGTTCGTTGAATTTTAATAATTGTGAAAATTTCAGTTGTCCAATTCGGTGTATAACCCTTTGCGAATAAGGTTTTGTATTTACTAACTCGCACGTGATCACCGACCTTGTACTTGGCCGGAGCTGCAATCTTTATGTTAGAATATACGGACGATAAAAGTTTGTCCGCGTGTTCCGGTGTCACGTCGATGGGACGCATTCTAATCGTACGATGCCTTCTATTGTTATAATCTGAGACCAGCGTCGGTAAGACGGTTGTCCACGCATAGCTTCCATTAAGCGTGAACTTTTTCCACATTTCGTTTTTCAACGTCCTATTCCAACGTTCTATTATCGATGCTTTCATTACACTGTGCGTAGAGTAATGATTTATATCGTATTCTTTCATAAGATTTCGGAATTCTGCATTATAAAATTCCTTTCCCTTATCCGTTTGAAGATTTTTTGGTTTTCTTCCATCATTCAAAACGTTTAAAAATGCATCCGTAACGTTTTTTTCCATTTTTCGCTTTCACTGCTACGGCCCAAGCGTATTTAGATAAGACATCGATGACGGTGAGTATGTAATTGTGGTCATTGTTGATTCGCGCATACTGTCGCATCTCTACGAGATCCGCTTGCCAGAGATCATCGTAACCCCGTACAATGACTCGTCTACGTCTAAAGTTACGTCTCGCCGGCGCGTGCAACTCGTTGACCAGCTGTAGCTTCTCGCCCGTGATATGATTGCTCTTCACCTTCTTCATGTTTGTAAACTAACATCATGCTTTACGAACGCATCAATTTATAATCAACCCAGCTTCTCGAAGTTCTTCGATTATAGAAACGATCTCGTTGTCATGCCCCGTATGTCCTGCGGATTTCGAGGATACGAGAAGACGTAATCTATCGACGAGCTCGTTTGGGTCATTCCAGTGCACGTAGTCCACCGCGTTATCGTTAGCCACCATATCGAACGGTATCAGATTACCTCCACGCCGCTCGTTCTTAAGCAATTTTGCAATGATATATTTATACTTGTAACCCTTGTTACCTTTCACAAGCCCCGACGAGATATGGCTGCGTCTATGAGCGTTCGACGACTTTAATATTTCCGCGTATTTGTGTAAATCAGCATCGTTGAACAAGGTGTCATCAGGCATTCTCATGAATAGTAATTCGTACAAACAGTTGTTCCTCTGTACTTCACCCCATTAATAATCACATCGTCGTTTTTGTTTACGTCGAAAACTGAACTTCCAAGCATTAATTTGTTGCGTTGTACGTATACTCCATACACGTCATCTATTTTCTTCTCACGATCGGTGAAGAGTAATTGAATATATTTAGCTGCCAACGGCCCTAAATTTTCCGTGAAATGGCTAGGTATGTTTTCGCTAGGGTTGTCCAAAATTCGCTGCATAGAAACATTAAGATTCTCGTCGCTGTCGCCGTACGTTTCAACGGCATGTATCGATTCATCACGACCTTTCGTCACGTCCACCGTCTGTTCACTCGAAGATGTACCAGGTTCGGAATAAATGCGCGCTCTTGCAGTTTGTGCGCTTTGAGGGTTAAGAAAAGGAGTTGACGTCAATTTTTGCGGTTCTTTAATATTCAAAGTTGGGAATGTCGACTCGGATTTTATATCGATCGTGTCTGAATGTGGCGATACCGCTGATATATTCTCGATAATTCGTTCCAGCGGTTCTACCACGGGTCTCAATCGTTTTTCGATGACTCTCTCTTCGTCGATGCTCTCCGATTTGAGAGCTCTGCGTTTTTTGCGTATAGCATCGCTTGTTTTAGCTATAGCATTCGCAACTTTACTCGATTCTTTAATATTACTATTATCCATTGCAAAGAGAAGACGTCTACTCGCTAAGCGTTCTATCGATGGACTAAATGTTTCAGAAATCGGCAAATTCGTTAAATCCTTTTCTGTAACGGCCATGTTCCATCGAGCTGTCCTTGTCGATTATTACGAAACCATATTTCTGTTCCCAACACTGCGCGCACAATTTACAAAAGTTTTCGTACGACATGTCTGTATTTACATGATCATTATAAATGTGGTGTAGATTCGTGCCATCTTGTTTGAACACGATCAAAAGGTTGGCATTGTCGCGAATTAGGTGTTTCGGTATTCTCGCATAAGTCTGACAGAGATAAAAACAGTCCACGCGCGAGTGCCTACCCATAGCGAAATATTCTCTTATCACGTCTTGCTTGTCGCACGCAACGTCATCGAATATAAACACCGAATCGGGCAGCGCCTCGTTCGGTGGCGCGACTTCGGCATTATTTGAAAATGAAAAGTATCCGATTTCAGGAACGTTTGTCAAAATTCGTTCGAGATATTTGTACTTTGGTTGTTGCAATGATTTTGAGTATACATATACGTTATTGAATCTTACACCGTTCGGGTTCTCGATCAGACTGATTACGACGTTCGTTTTACCGCAGTTCGATGGACCGCAAATTATACCACGTATCGTATTCGGCAAGAGGGGCCCGTGTCGTCGCCGACGATCGTCCATGCGTGTTGTCCTCTCGTCTAAATCGAGAATAAGGATAGACAGGGGCTGCTTTGCGAAACGCATATCTTCTATATAATAACCATATATTTAATGATTCAGCCTCTTTATAGGTTGCGGAAAAGCTGCTTGTCCGCGTCGTGAACGCGCTTTAACCGCGGTCGTAGACGAGCTTTAACCGCGATTAATCCTTTTTCTCCGCGGCGCTAACGCGCTTTAACTGCGATTAACTCTTTTCTCCGCGGCGCGGCGGCAACGCGGCGACAGCGGCGGCGGGCGCGCGGTGGTGGCGGACACGCGGAATGTAATTCGTGACCGAGCCATCAAATACGCATCCAAGCAACAACGTGACCGAAAGTCTGTCTCGACAATGCTCGCTCAATCTGTATCAGATTGCACTCGACACGTGTCTACCTGTAAACATTTCACCCTACCCCCTCATGTTAACCGCGTCAGCAAGCCGTCAAAGAGGCATCCAAGCAAAACGTGACCAAAAGTCTGTCTCGACGATGCTCTCTCTATCTGTACCAGATTGCACATCAACACGTGTCTGCATGTGAACATGGATTTCGCCCTACTCCCTCATGTCTTTGAAATAGAAGATCATTCCTTTTGTATCTCCTACATTGGAATATGAAACACAAACGTTACACATACAATCGTTCTAGGTAAAACAACATTAAGACGCATAAAGTATATTTTTACTAAATAGATTTTATTATTTTACAGTAATGAACAAAATTAATAAATGATATTAAATGTTTCGTGTTTTAAGACAAATGTAACAATTTTTCTTTTTCGGTGGAGGTCCATCTATGTGCGTGTCATCCCCTGGCCGGTTATAATGTTCCATGCACAGCTCTTCATCTTCCTCCTTCCTTTTTTTTAACCACCATTCTTTTAATATCGATACGTTTCTCATAGCACATGCCCCATTGTGCGCGATGCATGCCATATGTTTATCCATCCATCCATCCTGAATAACCTCTATATTGATTGGACTGACTGAAGGATAAAGTTTCTTCAGCCATTTTTCTTTCTCAATGCCCTTGACGTATACGGATCCATGAATACTATCTTTCAAACACGAAGTGGCACACTCTTGAAGGCATGAATACGGCACGGTACCATCGTCCCACTCAAAACCGTGATGATTTTGCGTCAACCATTTTATTTGTCTTAATTCTGCTTTCGACAATTTTTTCTTAGCAAATGGTGGCGCAAAGATGAAACATTGTACACGATTCCCATTCTGGAAGATAGCAAGTTCCTTTACGAAAAACTCGTTCGTATCGCTTTTGAAGCCTTGAACGTCCATGAATGTTGGTACATTCATTTTGATTAGTTGAATTTGTGGCGAAAAATGACCGCTTTTACTGCGGAATGATCATATAAACCCTCTTTCACTTAAGAGAGTTTGCGCACTACATTGGTCAGTGGATTGTACTGCACGATACGATCGTGAATGATCAAACAGTAAGCGCTAGTATTTTCAGGAACGTTTTCACTACACTCAAAATCGATTCTTACATCGATTGTAGCGCTTTTTATCGATTCGTTCTGATGCGCGCAATCAATGACAACGAATGGGCCGTAGCCGAAAAAGAGTATCTTATCGTATAGAGCTCCGTCATCACCATTACTGCACATTGCTCCGTAATATGACTTTCTGAATTTTGCATACATGTCGTAAAGGACAGAGTATCTATTTTTATTAAAGTCAAGATTCAAATTGTCATACGGATATGATTCCGAATTTAAATACAATCGAAAATTGGTGAGTTTGCAGTCATCAAATTTGGTGATATGTCTATTGAGCTTATTTTTTTATCCGTTTGTAATGCAAATATTACATATCGCGGTTTTTCTAATTGCGTAGCTGCTTTAATGCTCCATGTATGTTTAGTGGTTGCTTGTAACATTGGATACTCGTATAAGTCCCAGGAACGGTAACTCATAATTATCGTTTGACCGTTTTCAAGGATACGCAACAATGAAAGTTTGTGTCTTTCTTCGAGCGTGACATGTGGCATCCTCCACTGTATTTTGTATAATTGCAGCGTGTATTTTGCACCATCTGTTCCATAAACAGCATTTTTGTCGTCTCGCGATCGAATCAGAATCAATTCATGATGCGCATTAATCACTATTCGTTTGTAATCTTCGCAGAAACCGAGCAGCATATTTAGAGGAACACAAAAGTCAAAGTAGCCTCCTGCATTGGGTATGTCTATCCAACCAGCGTTTTCAAGCATTTTTGATTTTGTCGTTGTCAACGATACTCCATTTTTTATCATAGTTGTTATTCCAACGTTTTTACAACGATCGATCTCCACGCCGTTTAATTCATATCGAATTTCATCAAACATAAATGCTGCGCAATTCATTTCTAGTCCAACTGAAGTTCCTGCAACATTCTCATCGTTGAGAATGAGTTTTCCTTCGACGTAAAGGTAACTCTCACTAGGAAACGTGTACAAATCTTGTTGTTGAATGGGAATTCGTATTTCATCATTGTTTCCGAACGTTGTGTTGGCGTATGGGCTGTAACTATGTAATTCGATCTTTGTAATTCGATCGTCAGAAATCGGTAAACTGGCAATGTTCAATGGGTCCATCATTTTCGTTTCTTAATCACAAAACCCAACGATTGCAAAGTACAACGATTGCATTGTAAAGAGTCATCACCGTTTAATACATGATTATTATTCCTGCAACCGTGGTAATTGCTGCTGCTGCAAGTACAATTTGTGCGTTTGTGATTGAAGTTCTGGTTCCATCCATTTTCTAACGATCCTTTTAGCAACTCGTTCAACGGGGTGCTCAATAATGCATTCGGCGGATTGTTGATCGGTTGAGTTTTAGCATCTGTGTACAACAGCATTATTTCTAGTAAAGTTTAGTATAAGTGCTGCTTGTTCTCTTGAAAGGCGATTAAATGAACGGATATATAACGTATATTAAACGGTCGCGTCGTCGGAGCGTTTGACGATGTGCTCTTGCGATGTGTCCGATTTGGATATATTCCCTCTACTGAATGATTGTATAATTGTTATCGTTTTTACATCATTATCCTTACTGCAGCTGCCGTAAAATGTTCAGCATGCCGTTCGAGCTGTTCAGCGAGCCGTTCGAGCCGTTCGGCGGGCCGTTCGAGCCGTTCGAGCCGTTGGAGCCGTTCAGCGGGCCGTTCGAGCCGTTCGCGGGCCGTTCGAGCCGTTCGCGGACCGTTCGAGCCGTTCGGCGGGCCGTTCGAGCCGTTCGAGCCGTTCGAGCCGTTGGAGCCGTTCAGCGGGCCGTTGGAGCCGTTCAGCGGGCCGTTCGAGCCGTTCGCGGACCGTTCGAGCCGTTCAACGGCAAGCCGTTTGAGCCGTTCAACGAGCCGTTCGCGGGCCATTCGAGCCGTTCGAGCCGTTCGAACCGTTCGCTGGCCGTTCAGCGGGCCGTTCGAGCCGTTCGCGGACCGTTCGAGCCGTTCAACGGCAAGCCGTTTGAGCCGTTCAACGAACCGTTCGCGGGCCGTTCGAGCCGTTCGAGCCGTTCGAACCGTTCGCTGGCCGTTCGAGCCGTTCGTGCCGTTCAACAGGCCATTGATTATTATGTTTATATTCATGTTATTTTTTACACCGCCTAATATGAAGCCTCACTGTCAATTCTTCTCCACGGAAATTTATCAGATTATCGTTTTGATCGGTAATGCGTATACTAAGGTGATCAATGGCTCTCACGATAACTGGAAGATAAATGACGTTCGTAGGACTTTCCGAAATTTTATATCCTGGTGGCACGCGCGGTGAAAACTCATGAATGGTATGAACACATTGACCGTTGCTATACGCGCCAGTCGTAATATTACATTCGATCCTCAGCACATTTACTTTCATAATATTTACGGGTATATCCGACTCGTGCCATTGCCCCGGCGGTAATATGCGATATGTAGAAAACCCGAGAAGCGATCCTATATTATTTGGTTTGGTAAAATCGATTGTACAATCACTATATATTTCACTTTTCAAAGTGCTGTTATTTGTACGAAATAAAATGATTTTAGTCTTGTCCATTATTTTCTCTTGCAAGTATTTATTTAGCGCTTCGAGTTCATACGAACCATCCGGTATCGTGATCTCACCATCGGCATCAAAGTAAAATTTATTGTTTGTAAAGTCAACGTTTGGTATTGTGTTGAAAGCTTGAAAATCAACGGGTCCGAGTTCGTAATTATCATCCTTCAAGTCTATAGGTGGAAAGTAATCAGTGGTAAGCACAGAATTTTTTCCGCTTAACGTAAACGTCAACGACATCTTTGCAACTGTGAAGACTATGTGCATTGAAACTATTTTATACATTTCCAGCTAAAAAATGCAAGCAGAGTTGTCCACATACACTCGTATTGAATTTTTGATACTGCGTGTGATTGTATAAAATCGTTACATGCTTTCCGAAGTAGTTTATTAACTCTGTCGGTGGTCTCAGATTTCCAAAAGAATCGAAATATTTAACACAATTACCCCGCTTTACGTAAGCTACCCAGTGTGTACCAGGACCTTCCGATTTATCTAAATTCACGATACCGCATTCGTTTAAGAACGATTTAGAGGGTCAATTTGTACGCATGAAAACACCTCGAAAATATGGAAAGTTCAACTTTCATGCAAAGTTATATAACTGTACATTTGTCATTGCGCCCTTTGGAAGCGTTACAATTTGCCGAAGCGCTTCTTTTTTTTTTTCTTTAATTCCTTTTCCCCGTTTATATGGTGCAAGGTAAAGTCCATGTCCTTCCATAACACGATTGTGCCGTTTCACTTCCTCTAATGTTTTCCGTGCTGCAGATGCATCGTTGACTGCCTTGGCGATACCTGCTGCACCGCCAGCCACCGTGCCCAAAGCTGAAAGGCCTGCAAAAATAGGTACAAGTGCTGGAAGAAATCCCCCACGTTTTGCAACTGGAAGTTTGCGCGACTTCGTCTTCTTCTTCTTGTTACTTTTCCGTGGTGCCATTACTTTCTTCTTTGGCTAACTCTTTGGCTAACAATATTCCAGCAACGCGCGCAGACAAAAGTATTTTCCAATCTGGTGCGAATTCTTTTTGTGCTAATTCGAAGATCAAATTTGCATATGCACATCGTACGGCTATCGAATAGGAAGTGAAATTTTTCCTGGGATGTTTGGGTTTATATAGGTAGAGAGAGAAGTTGCAAATGATGCAATACATTATGATTTATTAAAGTATAATTTCTAACATAATTTGTAACATAATCCTTTTTTCTCTGTTAAGATGCTGCTGATGCAGCTGTTATTATTGCCT
Organism: Osmia bicornis bicornis; assembly: GCF_907164935.1. Classification (NCBI taxonomy): domain Eukaryota; kingdom Metazoa; phylum Arthropoda; class Insecta; order Hymenoptera; family Megachilidae; genus Osmia; species Osmia bicornis. The sequence goes on from NW_025791067.1 coordinate 40,637, forward strand.
GAATACCTAAAGCTACTAATTCACAATCGATAAATGAATTTGGATCATAAATATCAGTTTCTTTGATATGCTGTACAACCTCTGCATGCACTTTTACATCTCCGTATCCCCGAACTAATGCAACAAACTCTTTAAATTTTTGTTCCACCGAATACAGTTTATCATATAATGCATTATGCATTTCAATTATACAATCATTTAAAATTACCATTTTCTCAAATGTTTTTTTCATCATGCACATACATATATCATTGCTAATCAATTTAATTACTTTTACGCCATATAGCACTCCAAATTCAACACTGATATCATTAAAATTAATATTGTCGCGTGTATCTTTTGAATCGTCAAAGAAGCTGCATACGTTGTCCGCTTCGGCTACAATCAGCGACCACGTGACTATGCTCAGCTCCAGGCGGTTGTTTCTGCTGTCTGATATTATGAGTTGCGGGTAGAAATTGTCGCCAAGTATATTTATGCCGATTTCCAAATGCTTTGTACAGGAATCCGTCAATGGATATTTTCGACCCAAAATTCGACATGATAATTGTGGTGCGATTCTAGAACAAATAAATACCGTTTAAATATGTTATTGGAACAAATAAATACCAGCAGCGTTAAATGAAATGTGTTTCGAACACTTACTTCACGTCGTCCTGATGTTTTGTCATTTTTTTGCGTGCCTCTTCTTCTTGAGTAGAACTTGCGGGGCGCTTTCTTTGGCAAAAAAACTCTTTGAAACTTTGAGAATACATATTTCACTTTTCACAATACAATCTCGCGAACGATGCGCTTGCGGTGATGGTCAATTTGGTTTTGCGTATACTTGAAACTTTAGCAAACCCCCTACCTTCTATAGTCACGAATTGCAGTGTCAGATTTGCTGCGTCAACAAAAAACTCATTTCCAAGACGTAGAAAAAATCATTTTCAAGACGTAGAAAAAGTGACCTTCCGATAAGAACAAACAGTTCAAGGTCATGGAGGGTGGGGGTAGGGTGTTATATTTCTGCTGACGATGTCAAATTTCAGTTCAAGGTTATGGGGTGGGGGGTTGTCATGGGGTTGGGATGTCAAATTTCAGTTCAAGGTCAGGACGTATCATATTTCTGCTGACGGTGGCTTCAAATTTTAGTTCAAGGTCATGGGGTGGGATGGAGGGTGGGGTGGGGGTTGTTGAGGACGTATCATATTTCTGCTGACGGTGGTGTCAAATTTCAGTTCAAGGTCATGGGGGTGGGGGTGGGGTATCCGGAGGTTGGGAAGGGATGGGGGTTGTCGGGGGGGGGGTATTTCTGCTGACGGTGGTGTCAAATTTCAGTTCAAGGTCATAGGGTGGGGAGAGGGGTGGATATTGTCGGGGTGGGGGGGTATCATATTTCTGCTGACGGTGGTGTCAAATTTCAGTTCAAGATCATAGGGTGGGGAGAGGGGTGGATATTGTCGGGGTGGGGGGTATCATATTTCTGCTGACGGTGTGGTGTCAAATTACAAAAAATGCTGACGCCAGTGATTTAGAATCCGCATAGAACAACTACTAAGGGAAGGCGCACCACGTAGCGTCCCGAAGGATCTCGAGCATGGGTGTCGAGGAAGTGACGCTCACACTTTTCCTCTTCCTCTGACATCGGAGCCCGTTCTCGAACTTCTTCCAGCTCCCAAAAACGCTGGAGGAGTGGGCTTGTGGAGTCCTCGCTGTGGCAGTGTAGAACCCGGGCGGCCGTCTCCGCCTTGGGTTTGTTGTCGGAGGCTGGTCCCATGAGCACCCAGCCAAAAGGGGTGAGTTTCGCCGTTGGAGTACCCTCTGGCCCTCTGCGCGAATCGTCACCAATGAGCGTTCCGCAAACATCCGCACCTAAAAGTAAATCTACCCGAGCCGGAACTCCGTACTCGGGGTCAGCAAGCGTGAGACCGGTAATATGCGGCCAAGACTTTGCCACGATGCTTTTACTCGGGAGCAGCGACGTTAGTTTACGGAGTACCAACGCTCGAACGGGTAATCGGAAGTCCGAAGTGTGTCGGGATCGAACCACAAGGGATACCTCTCCGGTTGCGACTCCAACCTCATTATCCTTGACGCCTGAGATGGCCACTCGCACCGCCCGCCGTGGAAGACGTAGCGCCTGAGCGACCCACGATGAGACGAGGGAGGTATCGGAGCCGGTGTCCAGAAGGGCTCGGACCTCTATGGTTTCTCCTGATGGCGCCTCTAATCTCACCTTGGCGGTTGCGAGTAAGGCCACGGCTTTTGATCCGACCGATAGAGAGAGGGTGGTCACCTGCGGAGTTGCTTCGTCCGACGTCGAGGCAGCGTCTTCTGGTGCCGGCTGTCCGCCTTCACGGCCTGGTGCGCTTGTCGGTGGAGCCGTCAGCGCCTCGTGAAGCAGCGTATGATGTCGCTTGCTACAAGCTAAACAGACTTGTTTAGACGGACACTTACCCACTTCGTGTCCTACATTCAAACAGCTCAAGCAGGCCTTCAGCTGTTGCACGCATTCCTTGCGTTTTGCCGGCGACAGCGCCTTGAATTTATGACAAAATCCTAGACCGTGGGTGCCCGAACACCCCGGACATTTCCGGGCCGGGGGTGACTTCGACGCTGCGGCTAAGACGGTAGAGTTAACGCCTTTGGTTGACGCTCCTCCCTTTATTTTAGGTTTGACTTCCTTGGAACTTGCCGGTGACACAGCATGGAGCGATGGGTCAGTCATGCCGGCAGTGCCTAGAGCTTGGATCCGGTTTTCCAAGAACTGCGATAATTGCTGAAACCGCGGGATTTCCCGACTATCCGCCAAAGAGGTCTCCCAAGCAAGGTGAGTAGTTTTATCAAGTTTTTGGCTTAGTAAGTATACAAACCACTCATCCCATGAAGTAACGGGTTTCCTTAGTGCAACGTACGCTCTGATCGCCTGGCGGAAAGTGTCCAATAGCCGCTTCAATTCGCCAGCTGACTGCTGCAGGGCTGGTGGGCACGAGAGGAGCGCACGATGATGTGAAAACGATAACAGACAAAAGTTACCGTACCGGGCTTCCAGATCTTCCCATGCTCCCTTGAAGCCGGAGTCTGTTGGCGTATTCCGAATGACCTCGGCGGCCTCACCTGTCAAACTATACTTCAAATAGAGCAGCTTTTGCACATCAGGTAAATGGCTGACGTCATGTACAAGACTTTTAAAAAGGTCGCGAAAGCTCTCCCATTGTAACGGATCACCCGAAAATTTCGGCAATTCGATTTTTGGTAGTTGCGGGTGGGGCGTAGGCGCAGGATTGGACGGTTGGCTTTGCGATGGTCCAGGTGACTGCAGCTCCTTCAGGTGATGGGAAATCATGGAGGCGGCGTCGAGGTAAGCTTCTTCCGTTACCGAAAAGGCGTCCTCTTTGACGTATAAACTAGAACTCGCCTCCATGCATCGCATCAATTGACGATGCCCGCTAAGGAACGTGTCCCAGTACCGGTTGAGCAAACCCTGTCTTTGCTCTAAAACCGCTCCCGTCAACTTGTCCTTTCCTAACTTGCATACGTTAGCCCAGAATCTTTGAATCCACCCCGCTACTTCCTCTTGCTCACGCAGAAGGTCCGTAAAGGATGTAGACATGATCGCAGTTCAAGCCGAAATTTAATTTAATATTTCGATAGAGGACCACTGACACCGTACTTCTAAGCCTTTCAACGCGTACCGTAATGTTGGTAAATATTACTTGCGCTGACTACCCAAAGTCGTTAGGCTCGCGGCGTGACGTCACAAAGCGTGGTCGTTGCCGTTGGAACAAAGGATGGTTACGTAACCGGCTTTCAATCGGCTCCTCTTTTCAGATCCCTGGTTGGAGATTTTCGCTGATCTGGATCGCCGAAGAAGTTCTCCACAGGTGAAGAAGAAAAACCAGATGCACTTGAAGCACGGAGTTCACTTGCGCGTTTTTCACAAAGCACCGTTGTTCGTTTAACGAAATCCGGCTCGAAGGACCAGTTTGTTCCGTCAAATTTCGTCGCGGCGTATTTTCCACGATTGGAAATCTTTAGGAAATGAGCGAGGTGCCGGATCGCGATTACCGAAGCGTGGGATTATGGAAAAGGCGGAGGCAATGAACTCCACGACAACGTGTTGCGTAATTTTAATAAAAACTCGTTGTATTCAATAAAATTAACACGTAGACGTAAAAATAAAAGAAACAAAAGTTTAGTCTTAATCCTCGATTCACTCCAATAAATTTGCGTTATTGCGGTTCGCCGAAGCACTCGGTTCGAGCGAAGCGCCGAAAAAAAGGGGTTTTACAGATCCAGATTCTCCGAAAACTGCTCGCGAGAATTTCCTGGAAACGACAGAGTAACGTCGTAGCGCGACAAAAGGTTCGTACCTCTCCCTCTCACCCCCGGCGTTCTCGCCCCACACCTCTGGCCAACGGAGTGAGAGAGACGGGCGCCGAGAAGAGAGGAATAGCAATCTAATAGAAGTTAGTCGCGAGAGGTATTCTTGAAACAGTTCGCTTGAACAAACAATAAATTAACACAATATTTAATGAAAAAACGACACAATAGCACTTCCGAACACATAATAAAAATGATTTTACCAAAAGACGCGAATAACTAAGCCGCTATCCACCGCGTTGAAAATCTAAACACGGAGCGACCACGAAACACGGCCGCTCTCCTCGACGCGTCGAGCGGGAACCTAACCTTTTTTTTTTCGTGGGGAAATCTTACATAAGACCCACCGCTACCCCTAGGGCAGGGCAGCGGGGGAGTGTCAGATTCCTACTGACCAAAACCCCACGGCGACCTCCTCTGGCGTATGGCAGAGGCTCCGGGACCTGATTGCTATAACTCCAGAGCCTCCCCCGCCATGCGCTGAAACCGCCCCTCACTGGGGGAGTAACAACTCCCCCAGCCGGCACCAGGGGTCGCACCCGGTGCCGGCTCCATCGCGGGGGAGCTGCGTGCAATAGCGCCGGGCCCCCCAGCCCGTACCGCCTGCAGTCTCCGCGCCTCGATCACCCCACAGGCTACGGGGAAGAGCAACCTCCGCCTGCCCGCGAGGAAGATCGGGCGCTCTCCTTCGCTCCGCCGGCTTCCGGTGCCGGCTACACCCCGGATCCGCGTGCAATGGCGCCCAAACCGGGCGCCCGCGGCCCACCGAGTCGTCCCCCTGTGGGCTGCGGTGAGCCGTGGCCGGCCACCCTCCAGGGGGCTCCCTTGTCTCCGCTGCACCCCCCAAGCGGGGGCCAGCGCCACTACCAGCGTGGGAGGGAGACGCCGCTCTCTGCCCGGAGTCCGTCCCGCATCCGTTGCGCCGGGGGGGCAAATAGCGAAAGCCGCCGTCGCCCCCCCGCACTCTTTACGGCGGCGGATCCCTGCGGCGTCGTCGCGTCCCACGTGGTCCGTAGAACCTAACCTAACCTAACCTAACCTCACCTAACCTTTTTTTTTTAATATTTTGACAGCAAGAAAATACATTTATGTAAGCGAGGAACCCGTCGGGTTCGGAGGGGTCTCGGGCAGTGTGGGACTCAAAGGTACATACCAAAACAAGTTTCCCTGAGTTGGATCGTTACAGTACCCCAATACCCACTAAAAACTTGCCCCGTATCGGCCACAGATACCTCCGGCAACCCCAGACGGCTTTAATGGAGAGCATTTTGTGTAGCCACGCTGTTGCTTACACATCGATCGACTCGGACGACCTAAAGGCGTTCAGTCGTCCAATAACGTCGCGGGTAAGCCCCAGCGCACCTCCGTTTATAACGCAGGCTATTTTGACCGACAGTGATTTCATTTAGCCACAGAAGGTATAGAGTGCGTTGGTGGACACTCTACAGCCGCTGTGCGTACACACCGCCGGAACTGTGCATTATCCTTGCAGAATCATTTTTCCCTACCCGTATGTTTCCGCAGGAGATGTGTAGGATAGAGCTGAGCCGCTTGGTCACCAGAGGCCGCAACACACTTTTGGGCGGGCTAAGCCTCTCGATGGGCGGATCTCAGCCTGGGAGAGGTCGCGAAAACGAAGGAGTGCTCGCATGAATGCGAGAGTGAAGAGAGCCCGAGCCGCCTGGACACCAGCGACCGCTTCACACATTTGGGTGAGCTAAGCCTCTCGATGGGCGGATTTCGGACCTGGTATTGGTTACGCGCACTGCGGAATGCACGCATGATATCGAGCGAAAGGAAGACTTGGGTTGCCTGGACACCATCGACCGCAACACACATTTGGGTGAGCTAAATCTCTCGATGGGCGAATTCCGGGCGTGGGAGAGGACGCGAAAAATTTTTCGAACGAAGGAATGCTCATGCGAAAGCAAGCGGTAGCGCTCGGAACGCTCGTGTCGTTTGTCGCATGCATTCATCCATCCATTCAGTTCATTCAATTCTATATTACATGTGTGTAAGGGCTCCGTAAGCGGAACGCTACGTATAGTGCGGATGCAATCAGAGAACCTAAGGGGAAGAGTAAGAAGGGTCGCGGTTCGCCGAGAGTCGGCCAGCGAGAGGAAGGTTCAGGCCGGACGGTCTCGATCCACTGCCCGGCAGGTACAGTGAGAGGGAAAGATCGAGCTCGGGATGCTGTGAAGAGCGAGCGCGAGAGAGGGGATCAAAGAAGAAGCCGCGGGTCGGAATCCGGGAGAGAGCCGAGACGCGAGCGTAATGCGTCCGAGATTAGAGGTCACTGATTTGGGATCGCGCGTCATGTTAATGCGATTTTAATGGAATTTAATTTAATTGATGTAAGGAAATTTAAAATGTAATAAAATTCAAAATTTATCAAAATCCAAAATTTACAGAAAACTAGAATTGATGTTTCGTGTTTGAAGAACCACATTAATATTATAATTAAGAATTCATACGAACCAAAACCTTGAATTTGAAATTTGCCATGAAAATTAATTTTAAAGGTAATTAAATACAATTTTCGCGAAAGAAAGTTGGTGCAGATTGCTTTCAAGATTAATTGTTGGAGAGAAAGGTAGATGTTCGGGAAATGTAGCATGTATTAAAATTGGATTTTCGAAATTTGAATTTTAGATTAGGCACGAAAGCTAGCAGTTTTAAGCGCCTCGTTGGGCGGGTGGGAGGCGCGTACTAACGGCTGATGAACGGATTACGTCCGTTGATGTAAGCGGAAAGTTTGTAAAGCGCCATACGGTACATTTGGAGTTAAGCTGTACCAGGTGTCGGGTAGGGTAGGCGATAAAGTAGGTGATGGGTAATAAACGGGCAATGAGGAGCAAGGCGCTAAAGGAGGCGACGTAGGGTAAAAGCGGTGCGAGTTCGCAAGGAATAATAGAGTAATAGAGTGAAAGTACAGTGAAGCAGTAAAGCAGAGTAAGGCAGTAGCATAAACTAGGGGGCCTGCTCGAGCGACCAGAAGGAGACAAAGGAGAATGGAAACAATAAGGAAAATAAAGAAGTCGGAGTTTTATTGTTCACGTGAAGCGTAGCTGACAAAAAATAAATATGCAGGGGCACGCTGACGGGCGCGGGAGTCATGTCGGAAAAGTACCCGTGCCTGACTATCAAGGTGTAGTGGGTGTGTAGGAGATGCCGCATGGAGGGAGCTACATATTCGCGTACAGCAGGAGGGTCCAAAAAAATAGAGTAGATAGGGTCATGGTTCGTCGAGAGTCGGCCAGCAAGAGGAAGAATCGGGTCGATCGATCTCGCTCCACTGCCCAGCAGGAACAGCAAGAGGGAAAGATCAAGCACGGGATGCCGCAAAGAACGAGCGCCGGGGGGGAGATCAGAGAAGAAGCCGCGAGTTGGGATCCGGAGGAGAGCCGAGACGCGAGCATAATGCGTCCGAGATTCGAGGGCGCTAATTGGAGATCGTACGCCGCAGAAAATGCCATTTAAATTAAATTTGATTAAATTGATTAAGATGTAATTTGAAAAATGTAATAGAGTTCAAAGTTCAACAAAATCTAAAATTGGCAGGGAACTAGAATTGGTGATCCGCAGTTGAAGACCGCGACAATATTATAATTGAGAGTTGATACGGGTCAAACCTTGAATTTTAAACTTATCATTAAATACGGAGGTAATTAGATACAATTTCCGGGAGAGAAAGTTGGTGCGGATTGTCTTCAAAATTTGTTTCCAGAGAGAGAAGTAGGTGTTCGGAAAAAGGAGCATATCTTAGAATTGTGTTATCAAGATTGGAATTTAAGATTAGACGTGAGAGCTAGAAGTATTAGGGCGCCTCGTCAGGCGGGTAAGAGGCACGTACAAGCAGGTGATGAGCGGATTACGTCACCCACTCGCAGGTAGCGGCCGGAACCGGGTCAACCAGTCACCCATCGGCCGGTGTCCGAAGGGATGCGAACGGGCCTCGTCCGTGCATGTCGGCTTGTTGCTGCCTATCTAGAGGGGCTAAACGCGTGGTGACTTTTAAGTCGCCTTTGATGACAGGCTAGGGAGGCTGGAGACGTATTCTGCAACCCCAGCCTGCAGGGGAGACTTGATTCTATACTTCCACAGCAAATAGGATCTGATATAATCAAAAGTCTGGTCTATGCTTTATTAAGTAAACACCCTTGTCCGTTATTGATCAGTGAGTGCAATTGATTTAATTGTAATTTATTCACGTTATTAATGTTGACTTGATTAGGTCCTTTCATCGAAGGCTTGGTAAGTTTTGGGTTGCCGGGCTTTGTTGAAGAAGACCACGAGACACCTGCTTCGATCGAGGAGAGGCGAGAAAGCGAGGGGAGAGTGCCGAAGCGCGTGTCTCGAAAGCGGGGCTCAAGGATGAGGGACTACCCCTCGCAGGTTCCCCCAGCCACAACGATTGCCGGCCGCTCTGGATATAAATTGGGGCACCTCGTAGGGGCCTTCATTTAGTACATTTCTAACTGGGGAAGTCGCTAGTTCGCGCTGTTTGTGGTGCTCCGAATCGAAGCTTGGAGCAATACGCGTGTGTCGATACGTGCGCCGTGGTGCAGTGAGGGGTTATTGTGCATAACTAAGCGCAGCATATCAGCACAGCACACCACAGCACATTGTTCATCCTCGCAGCGAAAAGGACCCGCTGTTGCCGACAACGCCCACGCGCCAACGCGTCTATAGCAGAGGCGGGTGAAGAAGAAGAGGAAGAGTGACGCAGCCGATCACTATCAGTCATCCTACGACAAGCATCGCTGAGTAAGTAAGTATTGAGAGATCATTTGTCGATTAACGTTTATCGCACCATCCTTGTTTGTTCAGCCTGCCCGTTACTATTGTTGCTGATGTTGGTGTTAGTTCCGCTGCCGTTGCTCCTATTAATACGTAGCTGCTTAGTCCTTGATTGTCAACCATGCTGGATATTGGCCGAATACCGACTGAAAATAGCTGTTCGGTTTGCCGGTGTCCTGATACTAATTACTTAGTTCTATCCTTACTCTTGATGATGTTGATTGAATTAGTTCGATCTTGACTAGCTTAACTAATTAAATATATTCAGTTAAATCCTGGCTTGGCATGACTTCGCTTCACGTTGTCGAGTGGTTCCATGACTTGTTTCTAAGTCGGGTCAGGTCAGCCCGCTGTCCCGCTTCATCCTTGGATTGGGTTGCGTGAGTTGAATGAAGTTGATAGGGCTGGGCAGAGAGGGAGGGCGATGCACGCAGATTGATGCGAGTCAGTTGAAACAATCCCTTCCGTGCTACAGTTGTTCCGTTTTCTCCCCCTCTTTCCCCCTTTCTTTTTCCCATCCCTTTTTCCTACCTTTCTCTTATTCTCTTTCCCTTCCTTTCTTTTCCCCATTTTGATGCATATTTAAGTTATAGATCATAAGTCATTTGCTTCGCTTTCCGAACCCATGTTGTGGTTTAGGATCCTTGTACCGTGAGGGTCATAACCGGGGTTGTCATCGCCGTTACAAGTTGCAGTAAGTGTTGGTCACTGCCATGTCAGTTCAGTTCGACTTAAATGTAGATCCTTGTACTTAAGAGTGCCCGTTTCCTTTTGTTCCGATAGCTACGTTACTGTGCTGCTAAATCTCCGAGCCGAAGAAGAAAGAGAAGAGGAAAACATGTCTGCGTTCAGTGTACTGTAGATCAATTTAAACAGATGCCGCGCGGTACAGGATCTCTTGTGGCAGGCCGTGAACGAGTTTCGCGCGGATATAGTCGTCATCAGTGAGCCGTTTAATCCTCATCCGAATTGGCATCAGGACAGGAGCAGCTCAGCCTGCGTGTGGTATACGAGTCGTCCTAGCTGCGACATGGGGGTGACTAGAAAGGTGTTTGAGACAGACGGATGCATGGCATTGGAGACTCGCGAGTTTGTGATAGTGAGTTGTTACTTCTCACCATCACTGACTATAGAAAGCTTTGAAGGTCAATTACGGGGTCTTGCGACATGTCTGTCAAGTGTTAGGAAACCGATTATAATCGCCGGGGATTTCAATGCCCGCTCTCCGCACTGGGGATCAGATCGCGTAGATTCACGCGGTCACCGTATGATGAATTTGATCGAGCAAGCAGGGATGATGCCCGTGGCAAGTCAAGGAGGCCCGTCATTCAAGCGTGGTGGCGTGGGTTCTCGAATCGATGCCCTTGCGTGTAGCCGCAGCCTCCACGGTCGAATATCTAGGTCCACAGTGTCCACGCGCTATTCGGGGTCGGATCACCGCTATTTTATTCATCGATTTAAAGCGAGACCAGAGGCTATTGGTTCGCCTGAGGATTCTCTTTGGGAGGCGAGACTAGGTCGCCCGGACATGGAGGCGAGGACGGAAATAGTGAGCGGCCAGTTACCGATGCCAGGATCCCTGGATCCAACAGTTCAACGTAGTCAAGACAGAGGAGCTGCAGCAGCCGGACCATCGGAACAGTCCGCGCTACCGCCGCTGTGCACCGTGGCCGAAATTGATGAAGTGATTAAGGAATTAGAGACGCTCTTTCAGTCAACCCGTCCACCATTGCCGACCCGCAAGAGGACGAAAATACAAAATGTACTATGCTGGGGCCAGGAGATAGCAGATCTTTGTCTCCAAGCAAAGCGTCTCCGCCACCACTGGCAGAAGGTGGCTCGCCGGAGCCCGACGGCAGCACGACAGCAGGCACACCCGTATCGCATAGAGATGCTGGAAAGCCGACGTGCCTTATCCTTGGCATTGGGTCGAGATAAAGAGGCATCGTGGAGTGAGATGGTGTCGACTATCGAAGAAGATCCGTGGGGGAAACCCTACAAGGCGGTCATGAATCGTCTGAAGGGGAAGTCGCCCCTGGTTCGCCTCAACCGAGTGGAGTTCCACGCAACGGTGTCCGCGCTTTTCGTGGTGGAGCAGGAGCGACAAGAAGAGGCTGCTATCCCAAGGGGTAGTGCAGCAGAAGAAGAGGAGGAAGACGAAGCAAGAGGAGAAGAAGCAGCGCAGGCTTCATTGATCTGGCCTCGTCAGGAAGGAGCGTCAACGTCGTCGGCATCCAACGCATGCGAGATCGCGGGGGTAGCCGCAGGGTCAAGCGCTGTTCCTCCTAACACCAGAAAGAGATGCTGAAGCCCAGGGGAGGGCACCTCGCGCCAGGGGGACGTGTTCACGAACGAAGATGTGAGGTACGCAATGGGGATGTTGAAGAAAGGAAAAGCTCCGGGTCCAGATGAAATCCCTGGCGAGGCCGTTCACGTTCTGCGTAACACTGCATCCGGCTGGGTTTGTGCCCTTTTCAATTCCTGTCAGAGGCTAGAATACTTTCCAAGGGCTTGGAAAGTAGGGCGTCTGGCTTTAATACCGAAGGCCAGGAAAGTCTGTAATTCTCTTTCCGACCTTCGACCGCTTTGCATGCTGTCAGACATGGTGAAGTGTTTCGAATATGCTTTGCGCGTGTTAATGCTAGAAGCGATTCGCCTGTCTGGAGGGCTGTCGGTGCGTCAACTTGGGTTCACGGAGGGCAGATCAACTCATCATGCGATGAAGGTGGTCATGTCGGAGTGGGATCGTGCGCGCAGAGGGCGAAATCACTGTCTGCTAATTACCCTAGATGTGAAAAATGCATTTAATACATTGCGTTGGGACCGCATCCTGGCTGCAGCCGAACGCCGTGGGTTTCCGCCGATAATAATGGACATGTACGTAGCTATTTAAGCGGGCGAAGAGTGGGAACCCGGACGCCAAGCGGTGAGTGGGTGGAAGCAGCTGTATTTGGTGGGGTGCCACAAGGATCAGTGTTGGGACCACTGTTGTGGAACCTATCGTACGACGGGCTGCTGGAGGTGCTGCTGCCACCAGGCGTGACAACCGTGGGTTTCGCGGATGATATGGCGCTGCTTATAGTCGCCCGATCATTAGACAGAGTGCGCGTGCTGGCAGAACATGCCTTACGTGTGGTGGGAGCGTGGTACGAGTGAGAGAGACTGGTTCTCGCGAAAGAGAAAACTGAAGCAGTGCTCTTAACTGGGCGGCGCGTACCCGACGGACTTGTACTATCATAGGAGGCCGCGATAATCATCGTACATTCGGGAAAGAGCGTCTGGCACGACGTTGTGGGTTCCCCTCCGGTGGACGATTTTCATCCGCTGGCCTTGAAGGGTCAAGGCCCACCGGGTCAATCGTCCAGTAGGGTCCTTAAGGTGGTGAAGCCACCGGAGACTATTGTGGTCCGTCATCACGGTGATTTCGGACCCTTCAATATAGGGGCGGAATTTTTGGGTCGCCCACACGACGGCCAGACACTCCCTTTCCGTTACGGAGTAGTTCCTCTCCGCGCGAGTGAGGGAACGGCTAGCGTAGGCTATTGGGTGTTCTTCACCGTCTACGGTCTGGACGAGAACTGCCCCGACAGCCGTATCGCTAGCGTCGGTTTGAAGGGAAAAGGGAAGGGTAAAATCGGGACGAGCCAGGACGGGAGTTTTGGTGAAGGCCATTTTCAAGGTTTCAAAAGCGGATGCTTGCTCAGGACCCCACTCCCAAGCAACATCTTTTTGTAGGAGACGGGTAAGGGGAGTTTGGACTTTGGAAACATCTTTTAAAAATCGGGAATACCATTTTACCATGCCAAGGAAGCGTCGGAGTTGTTTAAGGGTAGTGGATGGAGGGTAGGAAAGGATGGGTTCTATTTTCTCTGGATCGGCAATCATACCGTCCTTATTTATTAAAAAGCCGAGATATCGGACCTCGGAACAACAAAATTCGCTTTTTTCACGGTTTATTTCTAAATTCCCCTCTCGTAGTCTGGTCAAAACTTTCGCGAGCCATTCTAAGTGTTCCTCGTACGTGTCGGTCGCGATTACCACGTCGTCTAAATACGCGAAGATGTGTGGCTCCCAATCGGGAGTGATCAACTTGTCCATGATGCATTGGAAGGTCGCGGGGGCGTTGGTGAGGCCTTGGGCATACGGGTAAATTGGAAAAGGCCTCTACCGGGAACTGCAAACGCGGTGATTTCTTTACTGGAGGGATCAAGGGGGACTTGGAAATATGCTTGGCTAAGGTCTAATTTGGAAATATAACGAGCAGTTCGGAGGCTGTCGAGGATACGATCCATGCTAGGGAGGGGATAGGCATCTTTTTTAGTGACTTTATTAACGTCACGGTAGTCTATACAAAATCTGTAGGAGCCGTTGGGTTTGTGGATTAGGACGGGACGACTACACCAGGCACTAGAGGAGGGTTCGATTATACCGGATTGGAGCATTGAATCTACTTCTTTTTGCGCAGCTTCTAAAACACGGGGAGCCGTTGGTTAATAGGAGGGTGGCTTTGAACATCAATAGAATGTGTAACAAGAGGAGTGGTTCCTAAGGTAGAGGATGGGGGTGGGATGAGGCGATCAAGAAGTGTTTGAATTCCCGAGATTTCCTCGGGGGTTGCTTCGGAAAGTCCGGCGCAAGCGGGGTCCATGGGAAAGGGATCGGGTGAGGATTCAGGGTAGAAGGGGTGAAGAGGTCCGTTCGGAGTCCGCCACGTCCTTAGATCTCCGTCTATGGTAATTCCAAACCGGGCGATAAAATCCATCCCTAGGACTACCTCATACCCCAATGACTCGCTTGCGCGGAGGGGGAGGTTGTGGATTTCGTCATCGACCTGGATCGCGACGGTGAGCTCTCCGAGGATTCTCTCTTTTATGTTGTTGGCTAGGATCATGCAGGCTTGGGAAGGGTTTAAATGGAGTCTGAATAATTGTGCGATTTTTGGACCTGCATAGGAATGGGTTGCGCCAGTATCAAGGAGGGCTTGGAAGATATATTTACCGTGCTGCAAGGGGAGGAAAATGCGATTATCGCCGGGATAGGGTTCTGTACGGGACTCTACTAAAGGGGATTTCCTTGGAGTTGGAATCGGTGCGGTTGAAGGAGTTTTCTGGGGTTTCTGGACGCGGGATTTGGGGGGTTGGATCGGGTTTTTCGGGGGGTCGCATCGACCCTTACCGCCGACCTCCGTAGGCGTTTCTCGACAAACAATTCGGGCATTCTGGTGCGATGACGTCGAACTTGCCGCACCGGAAGCAAAACTTCCTCCTCGGCTGCTGGCAGGCGCCGAACCAATGCCCCGCTTGACCGCAGTTCCAACATTGGCCGGGAAGGGAGGATTGGGTTGGGAGGTTGGGGTGGTGGTTGCGGCCAGGGTAGCGGGGTTGGGAATGTAAGGTTGGGGGCGTATTTCGGGAAGGGATCGGTAGGAGGTTTCAGAAGTGGGTGGATCGGCCGTTTCAGGCTCAGGATCCTCCGGTTGGCGGGGAGGAGGATCGGCGGTGGGATGCGGAGGGGAATCATCGACAGCCGGGGTCTCCCATGCCGTAAAAAGAGTAAATGGCAGGCGATCCCCGGCTGTGTCGAGCGTGACATCCCATGGCGCGGTATTCGGGCCGAGTACTCGCCGTATTTCCGCGCGAACGTACCGGTCCTGGAGATCCTGTAACATTCCCCGTATATTCAACCGCTCGTGATCCGTGAGCTGTATCAGCTCCACCACGTCAAAATTACAAACGCGCTCTCTTATTACCCGTGCGTCCTCCGAATCCATTTTCTCGATTTTTTTTTACGCGTTCCCGGCGGCAACGATACCAAAAAAAAACTGGGGAAAAACAAAAAGGATTTAAAGGATCCTGAAAGAAAAGAGGGGTACAATCGCAAAAAAAAATAAAGCAATTCGACACAACGATATCCGGTTTTATTGGTAGTTTTTCCTGGAAAACCCAAGGATCGGTCTTCAGTAATCGGAGCTGGAAAAAAGGGGCGAAAGAAAAAGAGAAAAATCTGAAATCGAAAAGGCTCGATAGAGTGCTCACGGTCGGCGAAAGCACGGCCGGGCCCTCGATATCGGCAAATCGCGAACAAAGTTTTGAATTTGGGAGGGTACACAATAGAAATAGATTTCGACACAGATAACAATACCGTTCCACTAATTTCAATAACGAGGACGGTTCGGTCGAAAACGGCGTACGTCGGTGACTCACTGTTTATCGTCCGTTAGGACGTTAACGGATCGGATTTTAAACCCACGCCGCGTTCGACCGGCGACACTCGACAAAAAAAAACAACAACAGGAAGCTCTCGGCAACGGATACCTTCCGCGTCGGTTTCGAGATCTTTCGAATTTTAACGGTCTTAAAACAAATTTTTCCTCTACGCGAAAGTTTTTGAACAAAAATTTTCCAGGCCCCATGTTGGGCGCCAAATTTGTGACCCTTTCGGGGGTTCACTTTGGTATTGTCACGTCCTGTGACGCATTCTTTAAAATTTCTATTTCGCCACCCAAACTCTTTAAGCCGCTATTTCGCGACCTAAATTCTTTAAACTTATATTTCGCTATACAGATTCTTTAAACTTACATTAATACAAAAATTAAGACTAGACGAAGGATACGTAGAAATAAATAACGGAAAATTTGAATTAAGGTCAGGAGAAGCAAATACAAATCACAGATTATCTTCACAAACAGTCGAAACAGTTAAATCGGAATTAACAGATGAGCAGAAATGCTTCATCAACAAGATATTACAGGGCACGACACATGCTAATGACACACTTACAACCGTACATACTGACTCGGAAACACTGCAACAAACAGGAATCAGCGAAAACTCGAGCGACATTGACAATGCAAACCAAGACCTTCCGCAACCGGATAATATGACAGGAGACTCAGACGATAGCTTCAATAACGATATACTACATTTATTAAACATAGTGGACAAATTAAATAACGAACCAAGTAACGTAACAATAAATACGGAACAGACGACGTCAGCAAATCTCGAAGAACATTTAGAAACGGACAACAAATACGCAGGACAGATAATAAACAGTATAAATACAGTACTCGACAGCCACGAAGGAAAGTGCGAAATAGAGTCGTACGACTATACAACATTTCTAACAAAAGTAAATGAAAACACAAGCATCAAATTCAAAAACGGAACTGACCTTTTAGAAAACAAATATAACTATGCAGCATACGATGTAGAAGACATATTGGAAGGATTTCAGGAAACAGGAAACCTACCAGAAATAGACGAAAGCGAAATATTAGAAGTAGGAAAAATCAGTTTTACAGAAAACAAGGAAAATGGTACTGTGACGAAAAGCAAAGAAACGGAAAATCGGCGGGATAAACTTTTAGAAAAAATTCGGCTAGGAAACCTATCTGAAGATAAGGAAGCCATAATGAGAGAATTGATCGAAGAAAATAATGACATATTTTCGTTAGAAGGAGATAAAATAGAGTCCTACAATACGGAACAACATGAAATTAACCTAACGGACGAGAAACCCGTATATGTAAAACAATTTCCCTTGCCACATAAATTAAAAGAAACTGCGGTACAAGAAACGGAAAAATTAATCGCAAACGGTTTTGTCAGACACTCAAAAAGTGCTTTTAACGCCCCAACTTGGGTAGTCAAAAAGAAGGAAACAGCCGAGGGAAAGAAAAGATGGAGACTGGTAATAGACTACAGGAAATTAAATGAAAAAACGATCCCAGACCCATATCTACTCCCAAATATAACTGAAATCTTCGACCAATTAGGACAGGCAAAACTATATCACGTAGTAGATTTAAAATCAGGCTTCCATCAAATCAAGATGAACCCAAGAGACATACATAAGACAGCTTTCAGCATACATCCATTGGGACGATTTGAATTCAATGTCTTACCTTTCGGATTAAGAAACTCGCCACGAACCTTTCAGAGGGTAATAAACACAGCATTAGGCGATTCAATTGGAAAAATTTGCTTTGTTTTCATCGATGACATCATAATATTTGGAGGAAATTTAGAGGAACTCAACACGAGATTTAACACAGTCGCACAAAAATTAAGAGACGTAAAATTAAAACTTGAGCCCGAAAAATGCGAATTCCTTAAATCGGAAGTATGCTTTCTAGGACACATACTAAGTGGGAAAGGTATAAAACCCGACCCAGCAAAAACAGAAGCTGTACAAAAATTTCCAACTCCTAAGAACGTCAAGAACATAAGAGAATTCTTAGGACTCGCGGGCTACTACAGACGATTCGTAAATAATTTCGCAAAAATTGCAAAACCTTTAACAAGTTTATTGCAAAAAGACACAAAATTTTCCTGGAACACGGAACAGCAAAACGCTTTCATAAAACTCAAGGAAATATTATGCAACGCACCTATACTACAGTACCCCAAATTCGATGAACCATACGTTATCACGACAGACGCATCTAAATACGCCCTAGGTGCAGTACTATCGCAAGGAGAAATTGGGAAAGACAGACCAATCGCATACGCATCACGAGTATTACAGGAAGCAGAAATCAAATATGACACCTACGAAAAAGAAGCTCTAGCAATAATGTTCGCAATAAAAACATTTCGAAACTACATTTATGGAAATAAATTTACAATAGTTACAGATCATAAACCACTACTTTGGCTAAAAACAGCCGACAATAATACTAGAGTACAAAAATGGAGATTAAAATTATCGGACTACGAATACGATATAGTTTATAAACCAGGTAAGCAAAACGTGAATGCCGATGCATTATCGAGAAATCCGGTGGACAACGTACACGTGTCCGTTACAACAAGAGCGCAAGGAAAGAAAGATATCAGTAAAAACTCGGCAACCGCGAAAATTCCAAGTCAAGATAAAGTAGAAGACGATCATATAAAGGCCAAAAGGAAAAGGGGTAGACCAAGAAAGGAAGTTCAAAAACAGTCAGGTCAAGAAACAACCGCAAACAGTAGTAGCAATGAAAGAACGGATAAAACAAAAAAAGACAATATAGAAGAACAGGAACAAAAAAATTTAATTTACACGAAAAACTCAATCCAATTTAGAAATGATAACATCGTACACATAATTACTAAACAGGGCATACCTTTGGATAAAACCACCAATGAGTTAATGAAAACTAAAAATATAAAAATAAACCCCAACCTATCGGAAAATGAAGTCGAAATAATAGAAATAAATAATAAAAACCTCTTTGTTTTATGTCTAAACATAGCATCATCATCAGAAATAATAAAACAGAACTTGATAAAACTATTCAATATATTAAAAGATTTACTTATACGAAAAAACATAAAAATTTTCAGCATTTCAAAAGATATTAAAATACTAAATATAAACTGGAACGAAATAGAAGAAATAATAAAAAACACTTTCGATAAAACCGACATTAAAATAATAGTTTGCCTAAATAATATAGAATATGTAAAACCCGAGAACAGAAATAAAATATTTGACCAATTCCACTCTACAAAACTAGGAGGTCATTCAGGTGTAAATAGAACATATAATAGAATAAAAGACAAATTCTTTTGGGAAAATCTAAAACAAGATATTCAAAATAAAATAAAAAAATGCGAGGAATGTCAAAGAAACAAATTAAAAAGAATTAAAACTAGACAACCAATGGTAATAACAGACACACCAATGAAAACTTTCGATAAAATCGCAATAGACATTGTCGGTCCACTCAACTTCACAAAAAATAATAATAAATACATTTTAACCATACAAGACCAATTATCAAAATTTTTAGTAGCAGTACCTTTAAAAGATCAAACAGCAGAATCAGTCGCAGATGCTTTTGTAAAAAAATTTATATGCACTTTTGGCTCACCTAAAATAGTACTTACTGATAGAGGAACAAATTTCACTAGTAAAATCATGAAACAAGTTGCAAAAAGATTTAAATTCTCAAAAATCGAAACAACATCTTTTTCACCTCAATCAAAGGGATCATTAGAAAGAGCACATCATCCACTTTGCGAATATTAAAAAAATTTTTCAACAAAAAAATGTGAATGGGATGAACTTCTAGAGCTAGCACAATTCAACTATAACACAAGCATTCATTCCGGTCACAATTTCACACCGCATGAACTGGTTTTCGCTTACCCAGCTAGGCTACCTTCGACCGAACCTCTAAAGAAATCAGAACAGTTACCTACACATAACGATTATCTGGAAAACCTAATAAAAAACATGAGAGACATAGCTACTATGGCACGCGAAAATCTAATAGACTCAAAAATGAAATCAAAAGAATACTACGATAGATTCATTAAACCGGTAGAATTTAAAATCGGAGACAAAGTATGGTTACTCAAAGAACCTAAACCGGGAAAATTAGAAAAAGATTGGTATTTAGGGCCATACGAAATACTAAAAATAGGTGATAACAATAATATAACAATCAATTACAAAGGAAAGCCAAAAACAGTTCACGCGAACAAATTAAGCATTCAGCAGCACAGGAAATAACATAAGCCTTCTTTCTAGGAAAAGAGCCGACAATGAAGTTAATTCTATTAATTTATATCAGCACATTCAAAATTAGCCAAGCAATAATCGGGTTTGATTGCGGCGCAACGAACCCGATCGTATCGACATACTCTTTACTGGACACCGGAGAATGCGACTTCCACCATGCAGACGTTAGCATAACCAACACAACAATACGACTCCTACAATTAGCGGAATTCAGAACGGCTCCAATCATACAATGCAAAATAGAGATCCAACGCACAATCTTCCGATGCGGAATGTTCAGCCACTTAGTACCAGTAGAAAACGCGATACAAGAATACCTTCTAGACATAAGCCATGAAAACTGTAAATCCATACACAACACCGGAATATTTAGATACGATAATTTTCACCCAATCGCGAATTTAAAAGTAAACTCAACGAAATCCGTAGGAATAAGTCTAGCAGGAAATGCAATAGAGAGCTCGTGTACAGGAGCGTCCTATTCCGATAGCTACGGAACATGGAATAAAGTATATGTACAAGGTCTTATAAAAATTACATTAATAGAATACACCGCGCAAGTTAGCCTTAATAATGATAAATTACGTTTAGCATCAGGAACAATTTGTAAATTTTCGGATGAACACTGTATTGACATGGAAGGCGGACATACCTTCTGGTCAGCGCTACCGAGAGAGGATTGTCTTAAAACTAAATTCGACGTATTATACCGAGGTCCGGTAACAAAACTAACAGCTAAAAATCGCGAAACATTATACACAATAGAAACAACCGACATCTCATTCGCGCTAGCAGCGAAAGGAAACATCGAAACCTGCAACAGAATATTAACAAAAACTGAACACCCAAAATTAATTATATACGAAAGATCACAAAATAACATACTATTCGATAACGACGCACAGCCATCAAAAGAAATACTACATTTAGACATTCTCACTTACACTAATTCAAAATTCGTATATGTAGAAAAACACTTCAGGGCTCAAATACAAAATTTATATTTAGATATTTTAAGTGAAAAATGCAAACTAGAAAGAAAAACAATCTACAATTCTCTATCCATAGCCTCTATTTCACCAGACGAATTTGCGTACAATTTAATGGAAAAACCGGGATATATTGCTAGAATTGCAGGAGAGGTGGTACACATCATAAAATGCACGCCAAAGGAAGTGCAATTACTCCACACAGATAAATGCTATACGCAATTGCCAGTAACCTCAGGAAACCAAACACGATTCCTGACACCGAAAACACACATATTAATGAAGTCAGGAACTCAGATAGAATGTAACACAATCATTCCACAATATTACAAAATAAACAACAATTGGATAGCACTAACACCAACACCAAGACAAGCGCAAAATCCAGGAATTCTAAAACCTAACACAAATATTTCCTGGGAATACAAAGAAATAAATTCACTAGCATAAAGCGGAATTTATTCACAAGAAGACCTCCAAGAACTCCAACAACACATCATGTTCCCCTTAGAAAAATCAGCCTTGCTGAATACAATAGCGAGGGGCATGCTAGGAGAAGAAAGCGTACAAGGAGGACTAATCAACAATCTTTTTACGGAAAACACGCTATCCCACATCGCAGAAAATACGTGGAATAAATTCATGGAAAAATTCATCAAATTCGGTTCAATTAGCTCTGCAGTAATAATGATCCTTATAATCATTCATATCTGCAAGCTAATAATTGACACAATTATAAGAGGATACACATTGCATACATTATATGGCTGGTCCCTACACCTATTGGCAGCCATCTTTAGTTCAATTACATACTTATTGGTGACATTAAAGAACAATAAAAACATAAAAAGGCTCCCAAGACGAAAACGCCTAACGAAAAACGAAGACATCGAATTGAACGAAATAAAGATAGAGCAACCAAACAGCCTAAAATGGGGGATATCACCGCCTATCCCACAACGACCACCTGCACTCAGAGCACCTACAGTCAAACCACCCGAAATTAAACCACCACAACCAATAAAACAAGAAAGAATACAGGTTTTTACGCTAGAAGCATGAAACTAAATAAACGCAACGCAAAGGGGAACGCAAGGAATACGCATAAATAAACACACGTGAACTTTAAACAAAATAAAAATTTGCTCCAAAAAAAAAAAAAAAAAATGAAAAGTAACAAAATTCACAAAGTAGTAACATACAATAAAAATCTTACAATAAAGGTTAATTAAAAATACGATTGGAAAGGGAAAGGAAGTGAAGGACTTATGAAATAAAAATACACGGACCAAAAATAAGATTAAAAAAATGAAAGTTTATTCAAAGAAAAAAAAATAAAAAGAGAACAAACATATGCGAGTGAAATCTTTTTTTTTTTTATGAAACTTCACTCCAGGTCAAACAAGGGGGTAATGTTGAGGATTCTATCCTCATCCCACGACCATAGGGCCTCCAGATATTCCCTGAACTCCCGGCGGAATCGCCGTACAGCCTGCCTATAAGCAACATCCACCACCCTCGGGCAAGTAATGAACCGGCCATCGGTACGCTAAAGAAACAGACAAAGCAAATGATAATAATAATAATGATAATAATAATAATAATAATAAAAAAAAAGAAAAAGAAAAAAAAAGAAGACAGAACACCACTCACCCAGGCGACAAATAGATTCCTGCGCGGCTGTGATAGATCCAGCACGCGATCACCTCGTAAGTACCTTGCGTACATTTTCGTTCGTTTAAATAATACAAGCAGAAACTTTAATTTTTTTCGTTCAAGTGACGATACTATCCGATCGAACGGATATATATATCAATTACCCCACCAGGTGCACAAAATTTCCAAGTAAAACACAGGACATTAACCGATGAAGCGCTCAATAATACTCGGAACCAGCGCATGCAAAACACCGCTGTCTCAGCGCATACCAGCCACAATAGAGGATCTAAGAATTACCAATTTCATTTTAGAAACATTGAATTTAAAAGTTAATAAAGAAGCCCAGAAGTGTCGGTCTACAATATTATTCAGTACACGCACTATATGTAGTTCCGCTACGCACCCCTACCGCCTCAATCTCAGCGGGGAGGGAAGTAAATGGTCATCCGAAAACCATTTACTCTTTGTAACATACCAATTCGTAAACGCAAAAAAAAATATTAGCAAAAAAAAAAAAAATTTTTATCCAGCGCAACAAATTCACACCAACAAAAAAATATTGTAATTACACTCACCTTAAAACTGTAAAACTCATCTAACTCATAAAACCGCAAACTATGAATTTGGATAACACAATCGCTTAAAGAAAATTTTCTTTCCAGATTTATTTGTTGATATCGTACCGATATGCAACAATCTAGGCGGCCAGGTGTCACGTCCTGTGACGCATTCTTTAAAATTTCTATTTCGCCACCCAAACTCTTTAAGCCGCTATTTCGCGACCTAAATTCTTTAAACTTATATTTCGCTATACAGATTCTTTAAACTTACATTTCGCGATACAAATTCTTTGAACTTCTATTGCACCACCCAAATTCATCGCTCCGCAAAAATTCTGAGTGAGCAACTCAGCCGGGTCGTCGTACGGCGAGAACGCTGACGATCCGGACGAGGTGGTTCACTCGAATTGCCAAATCAAAAGTCGACCTCATTAATCAATATATAATAACGAGACCAAACCGCCCGAGTACAGACCAACTATAGTACAGAACTCGTATCAGATCAAATTTAGTGCAGACTCAAAAGTCATCGCGACCCGATCACTTCCGTGAAACTCGCTCAGAATCGGCCAGTCCGTTAACGCGAATCCGGATTTTATTCTAACACGCGTACAAAATCCGCAATATACGACTCTGCTACGGGACCCAGAGACCCGACAGAGCAATTCGTCAATTGTAAAACATGCGCAAGTTAAGAACTGTACGAACTACCAATAAACAATTGTTGTGCTCGGAAGTGTGTAAACTTCAATTAAACGTCTACCCTACTGTCTACATCCACCAGGACGACTTATTTCTACAGGTATCCTCGCCCAGCGAAAGGTAAGTAAGAACCTCTACCTAACTAACAACGTAGATTAAATCATACAAAAGTACGCGGAGAACTCAGTGAGAGGGAGAACTTCGCGACATTACAAGGATAAAGAACAATCGTATGAAAACAAACAGTAAATATATTAAATATATTGGGGGTCACGTGACGATAGCTATAGAGGCAGTACGTGCCGGAGAGAAGTGAAACAAATCAATCAATTTCGAAGGAAAATCTGAACGGATTGAGGTGCAATAAATACCGCTGGAAAGAGGAAAAACCAAGAACACAGGTGTATAAAGGCATCAAAAAGGTACACAGAAACAAGTTACTTAAAAGAAATGAAACTGGCGAAAGAGGTAAGAGGTTAGATTGACTAATGAGCTACGTGGAAAAGTCGATATTGTAGATTAATAAACGACGTGGAATAATACGTCGATAAATGTAGATCGATTGGATGATAAACTGATAAGATAAAGAAGAACGAAGGTAGCGACATCTAGAGGCAGACCAGAACGGCCGCGTCAAGTCTGGCGCAGCCACGTACAAAAGTATAGGCATAGAAGCGAACACAGAGAGAGAAAAACATAGATGAGTAAGACAGAAGAGACGGAGAGCTCAAAGGATTGCGGAAAAAGAGGAAGGCCGACTTTAGCTGAACAGCTTAGGAAGTATAGGTCGGGCAGCCAAGGATCATTGCTGGACTCTTTTAAAAGAAAAAGAGAAGAAGAAGAAGCAGAAGAAGAAGCAGAAGAAGAAAGAAGAAGAGTGGAGAAAGAACTGATAGAAAATTTCCAAAAAGCAAGAAGAGTAGGAAGATCACCACCGCAAGAAGCTACGGAAGGGGAAGGAACAGAAAGCGAAGGAACAGAAGGCGAACCTAAAGATATAAAAATGGACAAGTTAGACAGATTGACTGAGCTTGTACTGACAGTGAAGAAGGACACACAAGATATTAAGAAAGAAAACGAATCCATAAATAAGGAAATAAGAGAACTAAAAGAAGAATGGAAAAGAAAGCAAGACGCGTGGGAGCGAGAAAAAGAAGAAATACAGAAGAGAATTAAAAATCTAGAAACGAAAAGAGATAAGGCGGACGAATTAATTGAAAGAATAAACTGTATAGAGCGAAAAGAGGAGGCAAGAGAAAAAAGGGAGAAACTAAACAATATCACACTGAAAGGAGAAGAACTACCAAGAGGCGAAACACCGAAAGATACGGCAGTAAGGTAATATCAGAAAATTTGCAGGTGGAGGTGGAAATAGAGGATGCTTTCTGGATGAGGAAAGGAGAGAGAGGGAGTATTTTGATAGCAAAGTTAAGAAACTGGCAACAGAAAAAGGAGATAATGATGAAGAAGGGCAAACTTAAAGGTAAGAAAATATACATTGATAATGATTTAACAAAAACGAAAGAGAAACTCAGAAGGCAATCTTAGGAATTGCGAAAGCGGAGAGAGAGTAGGGAGCACACGTGAAAATAGGATACAGAAAGGTAAGGATAAACGACAGGATTTTCAAATGGAAAGAGGGAGTAGGACTTGAAGAGGCAAAATTTTGGAGCCGACAAAGTTCGGTGACTCTCTAATTTCAGAGAGAGACACCGAGCGAAAAGGGACCGCGACAGAAGATAAGGCTCTAAGTACCACTCCTCCCGCGTCTGAAAAGACGAACAGGGGAGGAGAGGGAAATTGCAACAATGAAAAGAACGAGAAAAGGAAACAGAAGGTACAAGCCAAGCAGCAGATAAAGAATAAGACATTATCGATTGGTTTCTGGAACGTCGCAGGTCTGTACAATAAAAACAAGCAACTTTGGAAATACGTGGAGACATACGATTTCGTAGGACTAACTGAAACTTGGGTAGACGAGAAACAGCGGAATGGGTTACAGAACAGGTTGCCGAACAGTTTCAACTGGAAATGTCAACTGGCAAAAAAAGAGAAGAACAAAGGTAGAGCGAGCGGAGATGCCTTCGGGAGTGAAGAAAAGGATAACAGAAAGAGATACACAGGAGGAAAATTCGGACATACAAGAAAGGAAGATTGAGATACAAGGTAGCATATGGAGAATAATCACGGTATACAGCAGAGATATGAAAAAGACGAGAGAGAATAGAAGATGCAATCGGAGGTATGAAAGAAGAAAGACTTATAATCGGAGGGGATTTCAATGCAAGAATAGGTTTAGAAGGATCATTTAGTAATGAGGATAGGAAGGACAAAGAAACGAGAAAATCGAGAGATAAAATAAAAAACATAGAAGGAACCAGCTAATAGAAATGGTAGAAGACAACGGGTGGGAAATTATGAACGGTAATTTTGAAGGAGACGAAGAAGGTGAATATACTTTCATCGGGGGCAAAGGAAACACAGTAATCGATTATGTATTAGTAGACCCAGCAATTAAAGAAGATATCAGAAGTTTCAGGATAGAAGAGAGGATAGAGTCAGATTATTTACCGCTGAAATTAGAAATTTATGGAGAAGAAACCAGCGTAGAGAAGCAAGAAGAAGAGATATGGAAGGAGAGACGGCTTTGGACGGAGGAAGGAATGAGACACTACCAGGAGGAAGTGGAACAAATTGAATTCGAAAAGAAGGATTCAAACGAAATGATGGAAGAAATGGTACATAAGATTAACGGGACGGTACTCAAGAAAGTGGTAAAGGTAATGAAATTGAAACCAGGGTACAAGAAATGGTGGGATAAAGAATGTACAGAGAGAAAAAGAGAAACGAGGAAATAGCTGAGAAAATGGAGAAGAGGGAGAAGGGAAAAGGTGACATACATTCAGAAAAGGAGAGAATTCCAGAAACTCTGCGAGAAGAAAAAGGACCAACAACAGAAGAAAGAAGAAGAAGAAATAGAACAAATTAAAAACACAAATGAAATATGGAAATATATAAGACGGGAAAGGAAAAAAAGAATAGGAACAACAAACAAAGTAAGCATACAGGGCTGGAGAAGATATTTCATGGAATTATTGGAAGGAAAAGAACTAAAGGATCAAGAAGAAGAGAGATTAGAGGATACAGAAGAACAACAGGATACAAATGAAATTATAACGGAGCAAGAAGTGATGAGGCAAATTAAGAAATAGAAAAAAGAAAAGCAGCAGGGGAAGACGGCCTAGAAAACGAGGTCTGGATACATGGAGGAAGAAAGGTACTTACCAGAATCACAACACTGATAAACAAAGTATGGAAGGGAGAAGGAATGCCAAGGAGATGGAAAGTAGGTATAATTAGCCCTATATTTAAGAAGGAAGATAGGGATGATGTAAAGAATTACAGAGGGATAACGCTACTAAATACGGCATACAAGATATATGCGATGATTCTGGAGAACAGATTAAATGCAGAACTAGAGGAAAAGAAAAATCATACCAGAGACGCAAGCAGGCTTCAGAAAAGGAAGAAGCACAATGGACAACATTTTTTATTCTGAACTACGTGGTAAACAGAGAAATCAAAGAAAAGGGAGGAAAGCTATATGCTTCCTTCGCAGACCTAACAGCGGCTTTCGATAAAGTAAACAGAGAAAAAACTGAGCAAGGTTATGGAGGAAAAAGGAATAAGTAACACTCTAAGAACGAGAATTAACGAAATTTACAAAAGAAACAGAGAATAGGATAAGAGTTAATGGGAAACTATCTGAAAAGTTTTGGACAACGAAAGGATTAAGGCAAGGATGTCCACTTAGCCCTACCCTATTCTCGTTATACACGGCGGACCTTGAAGAGAAATTGAGAGAAGGACAAGCAGGAGGATGGTGATCGAAAAAGAGAAGTTGTGGTCACTGTCGTACGCAGATGACATCGTACTATTAGCAACACATCCGCAGGACTTAAAGGAAATGATAAACAGAATGAAAAGATACTTTGAAAGAAGAGATTTAATGTTAAACGCTGGAAAGTCGAAGATAATAATTTTCAAGAAAGGAAGAAGTCAGAAGAAAAAGGAGATATGGAAATGGGGAGAAGAAGAATTAGAAGAAGTAAAAGACTTCAATTACCTAGGGTATCACTTCCATAAAAATGGAGGACGGAGATGCACTGGAGAGAAACAGTGAAAAAGGCGATGATAGTGATGAAGCAAACATGGGGAATAGGAGAAAGGAGATTCAAAAAACAACTTCGAAAGAAGGATGAAGATCTGCAGAAGCTTGGTGAAAAGCGTTATGATGTATGCAGCAGAGATATGGGGATGGAGCGAATCGGAGAGACTTGAAAAACTACATACAAAGTACATAAAATGGGTATTAGGATTGTACTTCAATACACCAACATATATAGTAATAGATGAAACAAAGGAGGACAAAATAAGAATAGAAGCAGGCAGGAGAGCAGTGAGATACGAAGAAAAAACAAGGACGAAAGGAATTAACAAGATAATACTAGAATGCTGGAAAGAGGTAGATACAAAATACGAGAGGAAAAGATCGAAATGGGAAGAACAGAGAAGACAATACTACGAAGAGAAAGGAATAGAAATAAAGGACGTCAAAGCTAGATGCACGGAAGACCTGACGCTAGCAGAAAATCTATCACAGTTAGACAGAGCAGAGCAGTGCCAATCATTTTATGACAGGATAGTAATAGGAAGGTGTAACGGAAAATACAGTGGGGATAAGGGAGGAAAACCGAGCTTACTATTTGAAAGCAGAATGCAAAGGAAGGGACCAGTCAATGATTGCAAGGTTCAGATGTGGGAATGAAGAAAGAGGCAACAGGTACTGGAAAAAGAAAGAGGACAACGTCTGTAGAATGTGTGGATTAGGAGAGGAGACAATAGAACACTTGCTAGAAGAATGAAAGGGAAGTAGAAAGGGATAATGATTTAAAAAGGTGGAATATTTTACAGGGTCAAGAACAGGGGAGACAATGGATGAGGGAAATAATTCGAAGAAGGAAGGAGATAGGCCAGGGACAGAAGACCTGAACGGATGTTATTGTATTAAACTTAATGTACGTATCTTATAAAAATATTGCAGGCGCACTTACGTGCCAAACCCCCTTTCAAAGCCGAAAGGCAAGAAATAAAACTATCTATCTATCTATATTAAATATATTAATACCATCTACAGAACTTTGTACCATCATAAGTAAAATAAACTAACTCATAACAATTACTTTAATTCAATTCGATTCAGGATGAATGAACAGATTACAGAATGGATTAGAGAATGGAAGAATGAGCGACTAACAGTAAAGTAACCAATTAAAGATATTAAAGAAGAATAACATAAATAATAATAAGGCATAAAGTATAAAGCGAGAGCCGTACATAATGTAAAATAACGTAATGTAATGCAGTGCACCGTGATATATCTCAATGTAATGTAATATAAAGAAGATGAAATGTAGTAAATAGAATGCGAAGTACATGAATTGAACTAAACGGAATATACCATACTATAACCATAGGGATTACCATTTACAACTACTCCGTTTCTTTATCAAAGTAAATTATAAGTTAAATTGTAAATAGTAAATGACAAATGATCACGTCACCGCAAATGCAAAGAAACCGATTATTGAATGAGATATCAAGATAAAATAACTAAAGCGTCAAAATCAAATCAAACAATAACTGCGTAGTTCAGATAGGAAGTAGAAACTAGAAACTGATTACCAAATAGAGTATCAGGATAGAATGAATACAAGCAACAAAATCAAATCAAATATAAACTACACAGCTAAATTAAACACCACATCACTGTATTGTTGAACAATAAATAAGTAAGTCTGATACTCAATAGACAAACCATTATCAATCAATTATAAGTAGACATTTGCACAGACAAAACCACTCACCATCACCGAAAGAACAATAAATCAAATCATTGACCTAATCAATAAAATGAATACTGAATACAAGCAAAACAGTTAAATTAAGAAATTATAAAATTAAGAAATTGATAAGATAAAGAGAATGTAGAAAATGTAAAGTGTAAAGTGTAAGTGTAATGTGTAAGCAATCATAACCAGCACAATATACTGTGATATAAAATAAAATAAATAGAATAAGATACAGCGAAGTGAATTCCAAAATAATATAACCAAAGATAATATAACCCATAGAATAGACAAATTCAGAGATGCCAGGTGACAAAATTTACAGATATAACCTTAACCCTAATATGTCAAAACAAGGAGTGTCAACAGGAAACAAAACACGACCAGTGCAAGACTTGTTAAGAATAAGAACAAGAACAAAACAAGGTCAAGATCACCAATTAAAGAGCCTGATTATCGATTAAAGAAACGAAAAGAAACAAACAAGGTAAGATAACAATTGTAATAATGCACGATAAAATGAAAATGAATAGCACAACTTAATGACATGAATATTAAATTCCTACAGAAACAGCACACCGTCACACCGTCGCGAGAGAGCTATACCATTACCAGAGAGAGATGTCATGAGTAAATTGAATTAAAAAATATCAAAAGCATATCAAAATGCCCAAGGAATATCCAAGGATATATAATAGGCGACAAATCAAGAAAGCGACAATGAAACAAAGTAAATAGTGGTAAACAGCGATACGTGACACAAATAAATTAAAACATATAAAATATAAATATATTAAAGTAAAGAATAACCGTATGGAAGCGAACCATGAATATATTAATACCATCTACAGCACCTTACAGTGATACGTGACACAGATAAATTAAAACATATAAAATATAAATATATTAAAGTAGAGAATAACCGTATGGAAGCGAATCATAAATATATTAATATTTATCATCATGAGTCAAAATAAACTAAATCATATTAATTACTTTAATTCAATTCAATTCAGAATGAATGAACCATGAGAGAATGAAAAGAATGAATAAAAGAATGAACGAATGAAAGACTGATCAGTGAAGTCATTAATTTAAGAAATTACAAGAATGCAGGAAATAGGAAGGCGTAGAGTATAAGGTCGCATAGTGCAAATACTGTAATAATGTAATGTAATGTGAAGTAATGTAATGGAGTGTAATATAATGCAATGTAATGTAATGTGGAACAGAATGAAATATAATAAAATAGAATACGCAATACACGAAATGAACTCCAACAAATATAACCGTAAAAATCCAACCACAATTACTCTCGTTCTTTATCAAAGTAGATTATAAGTCAATTTGTAAAAGGCAAATGATAAACGACAAATGATCATGTCAATGTAAATGCAATAGAAACTGATTATCACATGACGTACCAAGATAAATAACTAAAAGCGGTAAATAGATCAAATAAATTAAATGAAATCAATAAAATCAAATATAACTGCGAGGCACAAACCACAATCCAATTGTATTATCTGTAACGTGGTGACACCTGTGCCCGCCCGTTACAATCGCTGCGCTTCTCGCACCCCACATCCCACCTAAAAATGACCCTTAACCCTTCCAACACCTTACCCCTTTCCTCTGCCCACTGGTGTCGGGCCGATGGAGGCGACGGAAAGGAGGCAACAAGTATCACCCGCAAAAAGGAGCTCCGAGGCCGGCGACAGATCTTCAACCCTTCCAGAAAGGAAAAACAACGCGGGACTTCGGAGAAATAGACGAAGCGGTTCCAGAAGCTGATACAAACGTCCACCCGGAGCCATCTGTCGCCGAGCCCGAAGACCTCAGCCCACCCGCCACAGCAGGAGATCCGCTGGCCCCATCGACCCCGAACACCGGCAGATCGAAAATCGATAACCGATCTATTCCGTTACCAGAAGAGGCCCCCCTTCCTATTCCCCATCCTCTCCCCAAAAATCATCCCGCGACGGTCCCGTCGTCGCGGCAGCGACGACGAGCCGTCATTGAGCCTTAGGCTATCTAATTAAGCGAGAGTAGAGATTTTTGGCGAATATCGAGATTGATAACAAGCGAGTAGCGATTTTCGAAGTGCGAGTGAGAGTGAAGCGTAGGGTGAGTCCCCTTAACTATTATAAATTGTAAGAGTGTGAGTTTCGGCAACCTTCGATTCCGAAATTTCGTGCCCGCGTATCGCGCCGGTTATACGGCGTTATATTTTGCGAACCCTTTTGTCCAATCCCCTATTAATCCCGTTCACATAATTCCTCTCACGCGCAACGTGTACGAACTTCCAGAGAACCTTCCCTACCCTGAGATCTCTCCTAGCGCTAAACAATCCTCCCTGCGTACTCCCCCAGTAAGACGTAAGTGCCCGAGACCTATCCCCTGTAAGAATCTGCAATACCCCCTTTTCCCTTGTTTCGGATTTCGATTGCCACCGCGAGTGGCTGGCGCCCAGCGATTGTAACGAACGTAACCAATAATTTTGTAACAAGAATTGTATAGAGTGAACCCCCGAAAGGGTCACATATCATAAAACCTATAAGTAACGTATTGAAATAATGAGACTAAATCAAAAAACAAAACCACGCACCATCAAAGCATTTGGATAGACAAAACCACTTATCATCACAGAAAGAAATAAATGAATTAAATTCATTACTGTAATCAATCAGAATGAATAACAGTGAATAAATAATAAATGATGAATGAATGAATGAAAGCGAACACAACAGTTATAGAAATTAGAAATTAAGTAAGAAAAGAAAAAGAAAATGAAAATGAGAATGTAATGAAAAGAGTAAAGGAAAGGAAAGGAAGAAAATCAACGAACTAGAAATGAACTAAAGAATGGCAAAGCCAGCTCGCCCCAACAAATAAACTACACATATCCTTCAATGACTCATCGCACAACACCCTGAAACAAATACACTGAAACACAGCTGAAACAAAACTAAAACATCACCGGAACAACAAACAGAACTGAAACTGAAAACAGAAAGGGAGTTAAAGGAAACACATAATCAATCACATAACCTGAATTGTCCAATTTATTCATTTAAACACATTACATTGCTGCATCGTCGCGAATAAGGAAAATTAAATAAAATAACACAGAATATTAGAAAAAGTATGGGATTGAAATAATAAAATTTAGCGAAACGAATAACTGAACAAGTCAATATGTAAACCGCGTAGACCATGAGACACGATGTACCATTAACAATGAGACGATGAGAATGGTAATTAAACTGAAAATACGATAATGGATGAAATTAAATGTGTTGCCAGTGGATTTCAGGTGTCTAGGGATTTTTGGATGTTTACAACGTGGGTAAGGTTCCCGTGGAGCGCTAAAGCACTCTGCTCGCGGCGCGGGTTTTAATAAAATACACTTTGAATTTAAGAAAAAATAATAGTTTGTATTTCTTTATTCTTTCCAACAATTTGACTCAAGTCGGGTTGAAGCTTCGAATCGTTCTGAGCTTGGCGGTGGAGATCCTCGAGCGATGTTGGCTGCCATCCCCTCCTCGCTGGATCCTGAATCCTCCCTCAGGATCATCCCTGGTCCAATGGTGGAGGGGCGCATCCCTGTCCGGAGGCGGTTCCTCTCCCTGGCTTCGATCCACCCTTGGGCGAGCGGAAGATGGTGGTGCTCCGCCAAGACTCGAGAGCGATTCTGTGCACACGTGCTAAGAGAAAGCGTGGGATCCAGAGAGAACGGAAGATAAAAAGGTCTCGCGCCAGCGAGCCAAGGCAACCCTTAAGAAAATTTACGACCCTCTGTAAATAAGCAGGATGTCGAAGAGACTTCGACAGTTTCAAGAACCAACATGATATTCGTTAAGAGTAACGAATTAGATACGGCACGCAATAAATTAGATTCTTAGAAATTTCAAGTGTGACAGTCTTATTTCTCCAGATTACCAACTCTCGGAGTTTAACTGACTTGAAACTTTGACTTTAAATGCGCTGAATATAGCGCGTGAGAAAGGTCTGTCTATTTTGACTGACAAAATCGTTCTGCTCGTTCTGCGCTTGGCGGAGGAGATCTTCGCGCGTTGACGGTCGATGCCCCTTCCTTCGTGGATCCTGGATCCTCCCTCAGGATCATCCCTCGTCCAATGGTGGTGCAGTCCACCCCGTCTCGCGTGGGGCCCTTCTTCTGGCTATGGTCCACCCTTAGGCGCGTGGAAGTGGAGGCGCTCCGCCAAGACGTTAGAACGTTGCAGCGCACATGTGCTACGAGAAAGCGTGGGACCCAGAGAAAATAGGAAAAGACAAGACCTTGTACTTGCCAAAGGGCAACTCTTGAGGAAATTTACGATCCGCTTAGAGTGCATGAAAAGACAGAATATCAAAAAAGACTTTGTATCCTTTGAGGACCTTCGTGAGTTGGTCGAAAACAACGAATTTGCTATGGTCTATCATAAATTAGTCTTTTAGGTATTTTAGAAGTGAAACTATTCCATTCTCTGGATTTCCGGCCTTCTCTCAGCTCGATCACCCATGTCGAGGGGTTTACAATTTAGGCTTTTGTCTATTTATATAAGTGTACATTTGTGCAGATGGTGTTTGAATTTCGCTCTTGATTTATAATCATCGATACAAAAGGTCCTCGCCTGACACGCGACACATATCGATACTACAGACTATCGATAAATATTCCTATGGCAGTATCGCCATACCACTCTAAACATATTCACGTGATACGTTTCACGTTACAAAATCAATGTCAGAATGACAGAATAGCCTACGTAACTGTTAAACACGCGATAAAAGTGCAAAACCGATGCACATAGCAACCAAAATAAAATAAAATAAAATCTAGTAATACGGTGCCGCACCGTTAATGACGTGAAATAGCATGAAATATGAAATATGAATATGAATAGGTGGTGAAAATAAAATAAAATAAAATAGAATGAAATAAAATAATATAAAATAGAATAAATAAGATCGAATAAAATAAATAAATTGAAATGAAATAAAATGAAATGGGATGAGATAAAATAAAATAAAATAGAAGAATACTAAATATATTTCAAAGTTTTCGGAGGCGGCGCAAAATTAAAAGCTTTTCCTCTGCTAGGAAGATCCTAGTTCAGGTGTCGGCAACCAGTGACAAATGACCCGTTTGATAATTTCAAGTAAACAATATTCAACGGGAATCAATACACCCATTACGAATTAACTATACTGCAGTTCACGAGTGACCGCACTTAATTCGCGCAGCTAGTGACCTACTGAGGTCAAAGGAGATTTTTAATAGTGCGTGTGATTCCCCTTTACAACTTGCTTCTTACTGTGCGTTCACATCTTGTATCGTGAAACTTTACAATATCATCATCGGTTATCAGTTATCGTACGTCATATATTTCTGCCCACCATTTATATGATCACAAAGTATAATAAGAAGCAAGCTGGAGAGGGGAATAATACACGTCATTAAAAATCACTCTAGACCTAGTGAGATGCGCGAGTTAAGTATGGTCTCTTGTGAACTGCAGTATAGTGCATATACATCAGGAGTGCTGCCAATTTCTGATACAATCGCTGCAATTACAAATGTTTTCAGCCGGACCTATAATTTTTCTCTTACGACTCATTAATTAACAAGTTTGCCATACCACAATCAAATCGTCATTGGCAGCACCGTTTGTTCGGGTATTTTTTATCCGACTTCGAAAAGGAAGAGGATACTCAATTCGATGAGTATGTTTTTTTAACGGGACCAATCGGGGGACATACTTTAGAAGATGCAAAAGGTTTCGTTCCGATTGGTCCATCCGTCTCGGAATAATCGGCAAACAAAGGCAGAAAAAATAACAATAGTTTTTCACGAATATCTCGAAAACTAAAGGTTTCCGTTAATTATGCATAATGAAAAAGTTGTTCAGAATCATGCCCCCGACAATATATTAAAGGATCATTGAAGTCATTCCATGTTGAGATTAGAAACTTCCCGTTTTTATTTTGCAATAATGAAAACCG
The DNA here is from genome assembly GCF_907164935.1 of Osmia bicornis bicornis. Lineage (NCBI taxonomy): Eukaryota > Metazoa > Arthropoda > Insecta > Hymenoptera > Megachilidae > Osmia > Osmia bicornis. The sequence goes on from NW_025791067.1 coordinate 76,142, forward strand.
TTCGGAATAAAAAATGCGAAATGTTTTTATAACGGGACCAATCGGAAGACATATCCTACAAGACGCAAAAGATTTCATTCCGATTGGTCCATCCGTCTCGGAGTAATTAGCGAACGTACATTTAGAAAAAAAAGTCGTTAGGAATAAAAAGATGCAATATTTCTTTACGGAACCAATGGGGAGTTGTAATGTACAGGGTGTAAAAAAATTAAATGTCACGACCTATATGGGGTGATTCTACACCTCTGGATCGGTGGAGATCTGTCAAAGAAAGCGACCGCAAAATTGACCTTGACTCCTAATTTCAAGGTCACACTTTTTTATTGGCTTATCGTATAGTGCTCATCGAGGGGATAAAAAGTCTGAAAGGAACCATGTGCCGGAAATCAACCCTTCTCCTAGAAAAAAGCCGTCAAAGTTTCCATATACGTTAATGCATTAAACTTTGAGTCGCCCGGTACCCCTCTCCAGTGATCTTGGCGCGTCAGTCTCGTGTATCGCTCGAATTTCATGCTATAGGACAATTCTTGAATTTCAATCACAATGCCAGCATATAGGAAGGGTAAATTCTAAGAGAGCATGAGGGCTGAGCTGCTCACTCAGAATTTTTGCGGAACGATGAATTTGGATGGTGCAATAGAAGTTCAAAGAATTTGGATGGCGAAATAAAGGTTTAAAGAATTTGGGTAGCGAAATAGAAGTTTTAAAGAATGCGTCACAGGACGTGACAAGCAATATTGCAATGTAAACCACGTAATTAACACACTATACCACTGATATTAAACCACCGAAAATAGCAAATAAAGTAAAATACCAGCGGTGAATACGACAAACGATAAACAAATTGAACAACTAAACCATTAGACTATTAGATCACGATTAAATCACCTAACGATACATAAGTTGCGCAGATTTATTAAACACATTATATCACTATACCGTTGCAAATAATTAAAATAAAATAAAAATAAATGAGACAGAATAAAATACAAAATAAATACCATATAGAAAGAAAGAATAATCAATCAATATATATTGTAATGTGGTGACACCCGTGCCGCCCCGTTACAATCGCTGCGCTTCCCCCACCCATACCCCCACCTAACGCTAACCTCTAACCCTTCCCTCACCTTACCCCTTTCTCCCTGCCCGCCGAGTCAAGTATAGAAGCGATTTTGAGTCATAGCGAAAATAGAGTACCGAAGGCGAGATTTTGTAAAGCGAAAGTGTGGAGTTTGTGTGTGGTGTGCAGCCTGAGTAAGCCCCTTTTCGTAATCATTGCGAGATTATATTGTATTGTGAGTTTGGCAACGGCTACCCTCTCGTTCTGACCCCGTTCAATTATATAAACTACGCGTAACATAGAGACCCCGCGAGAACCCATCCCGACCCTGCACCTTCCTGTCCTCCACTATTTCCTCCTCGCGTACACCCCCGCGAAATTGTGCGGACGAAAGTGCCCGAGACCCCTCCATTTGTACAAGTCCCCTTTTACCCCTTTTCCCCCTTTTTGATTTCGATTGCCACAATAAGTGGCTGGCGCCCAACAAAATTGTATCTTGCGACTCCCCTGGATAGAGTGAACCCCCGAAAGGGTCACAATATATATAGCGCGAATTGCATAAACAATATGCCCGGCAAATGTATGAAACCAACAGTGTTAATCACAGTAAATTATTATTAATAATGCAAATAATGATAAAAATGATAAAATATCGATGCACTTCACACAACACATTTAATACACTTAATAAACCGGCGCAACAAACACAAAACAAAATAAACAAAATGAAATAAAAATGCAATAAAGGAATAAAAGTAATACGTCACTAAACCGTTGACCTAATTTCACATCGTCTGTCCTCTTTTATCCAAGGCCCGGCTGCGCGGGCAAGCCGACTCACCCTAACCTAACCTTTTTTTTTTTTTACGTGGGGGAAATCTTCGAAAGACGCCCCCAGCCCCCCTAGGGAGAAGCAGGGGGTAGTGCCGGATTTTTACCGGCTAAAACCCCCACGTTGGGAAGGGCCCCGGGACCTCTGACGAACAACACCGGGACCCAACACCCATGGCGCGTTGGCGCCCCTTGCTCGGGGAAGGGTCTAGCTTTGGCCCTTCCCCTGCGTGCCAAACTCCGCCGCCAACGGGGGCCACGCCCGATGATGGCACTCCTCGGGCCGCGTGCAATAGGAACCGAGGGCCCCAGCCGCGGCGTCGCATAAGTTTCACGGGGCCATGCGATCGGTGTTGTGGGAGGGGCAGTCGCCGGTCCTCCTCTTCCGGGGGGTGACAGGTGTCTCACCCCATAGAACTCCTCTCCAGGGGGAGCGGTTGCTACCCCATCCTCTTCTCCCCGTTGGGGGCGGTGGGCCTGGTATATACCATCTTCACGGCCCACCGCCCCATCTCCTTCAGGTGACGCCGTCAGGGGGTCTCCCCCGATGACGCCCCATCCTTCTTCTGCGGGTGGGCTCGGTTCTCTCCCGACCCCGCTCTGCTTCCTCCTTCAGGGCGATGACCGACTCGCAGTAATCCGTCACCGCCCTCCACTGATTCTCGCCGGCGAGCATCTCTTTGACAAGTGCCGCCGGCGAGAGATCACCCCCAACTTCGCACCGCAGGGCGTGACGGGCCCGCGCAAACGCTGGACAGTGCTCCAGGGTATGTTGCGCGGTGTCCCGCCTCGCCCCGCAGTGATGGCACGCTGCCCTCCCCTCCGCCCGGATCCAGTGCAGGAACTCACCGAAACAACCGTGTCCGGTGAGCACCTGTGTGGTCCTAAACGTGAGCCCTCCGTGGCCGCGGTCCCTCCATTTATTGAGCATTGGAAGGACCGCCCGGCCACGCGCTGGGCGGTGGCGCCGCTCTCGACGAACTCGCGTCGCCACCGACCCAGGGCTCTCTGCCGGGCCTGGAGCCTAATCCTAGCAACAGCTTCGGTCATCCCTTCTGGCGGGGTCTCGTCCAGACGAAGGGCACGCAGACGCCAGAAGACTTTGGCGTCACCCTCCGCCTGGAACTTGAAGGGGACAAACCCCGCCTGGGTCATCGCCACCTCGTAACGGACCGTGCGGTAACCTCTAATCATCCTGATGGCTATCCCCTTCTCGGCCCGGCGCAGCAGTTGCTGGCTGCGCCTGGAATCCATCAGGGCGTTCGCCCATATGTGCGCACCATAGAGGGCCATGCTCCGCGCGATCCCCACGTAGAGACAGCGAACCTTCTCGTTGGGGCCCCCCCGATATTGGGCAGTAGACGGGCAACCGCGTTGCTTGCCCCTGTTTAGTCGGGGGCCAGACGACCGAAGTGCTCCTCGAAGCGCCAGTGGCTGTCCAGGTGGAGGCCCAAGTGTCTGTGGCCCTTCCCCACCTGGACGTCGACTCCACTCACATGGACCACCGACTGGGGCGGTGGCGCAACCCCACGCCGAGGCGAGTAAAACCACATCGCCTCGGTTCTGTAGGGAGCTAGCTGAAGCCCCAGCCGCCGGATCCCCGCGGCAACGGCAGCGACACCAATCTCGGCGAGGCGGCTAGTCCTTTTCCACCCCCGACCGACGGCCAACACATGCATATCATCTGCGAAGCACGTGAGGCTCACACCAGTCGGGAGCTCGAGCCGCAAGACCGGGGCGTACCCCAGGTCCCAAAATGTGGGACCATTCGCAGAACCCTGGGGTACGGCACAGTCCACATCCCTATCGTGCATCTGGCCATCCCGGCTCCTGTACAATATCTTCCTGTCCTGGAGGTAGTCGCCGACGATCCCCCTCATGTAAGGGGGCGCCTTGAAGCGTACCTACGCCTCCCTTATCCCCCCGTGAGGCAGGGTGTTGAAGGCGTTGACGATGTGTAGACTAACGCCCAACGCCACCCAGCCCCGGGACGTGGCCGAGTCGCAGCGGGAGCGCATCGACTGGATTGCGTCGATAGTGCTGCGCCCCCGCCTGAAGCCATATTGCGGCTCGGCCTAGTCGGGACCCTCCTGGGACAGGTGCTGGACGAGGCGGGATACCAGAATCCGCTCGAACAGTTGTTGGGGATGTTTCCCACCTCGTCCAACAGCACAATGGGCCGGTAGGCCGAGGGACTGTCGGCGGGTCGCCCATCCTTCCGGATGAGGACTAGCCGCCCCGTCTTCCACTGTTCTGGGAAGACTCCATCCTTAACCCTTTCGCTATGGACAGATTCTACGGCGCACTACTCCCGCGGTACGGGCCATCGCGACACGGGTGTGCACTCAAGTAATTGTACTGTCGAAACGTTACTTTTATACTGATATTCATATTGCCAGTTATAAATCTAAGAATGCAAAACAAATGCCAAATAATGGCAATGGGTTGCCATGGATACAACATATGTATATGTAGACTGTTCGTGCAAACGCACGAACATCCTAATGTAGCGGGCGTCAGGCATTGGGTGACCATAGTTACCGCTCGTAGCGAAAGGGTTAATTCAGGCGCTGAAGAGGCGTCTCAATCTCGGACCGAGGACGCGTAGAGCCTTCACCCAGGCACGGTCGGGCACGCCGTCGGGGCCCGGAGCAGTGGTTTTAATCCTGTTCCCTCTTTGCAGACGGTTCATGTCCACTGGAGGGCCTTCGATGACCGCCACTTTATTTTGCCTCGGGTCTGTCCGGAAAATCTTGATCCTGACCCCCTTAGCCTCATATCCAATTTCTCCCTTGATAGCTTCCATCACCTCTTCCTTCTCTATAGTGGGGTCTATCCCTCTTATTTCGATATCGACCATCGTCTGCAACTTAGCCACCTCGACGTCTGGGCCCAGATTGTCATCCAGGTTTTTCCTGAGGTTCTCTAGGTCCGCACCATGGGAAAATTCGATAAGCAGATTCCCTGTTCTGGTCTGTTTTACCGCCCTAATGCCCTCTGGAGTCTTGCCCGCGGCTCCTTTCACCTTTTTGAGTATCTCCGCAAAGGTCTTATCTTTGCCGAAGCGTACCGCTATTGCATGTGGTTTGATGTTTTTTCTCGGGGTGTTCCTTCCCCCCTCTCTACCACTCGGCGACCCTGCCGCCTTCATTGTTATTTGGGGTCGCGTTTCTCCTGTTAACCCCCACCTCCTCGTGGTGACGGGAAGAAACCTACTGACGGGCAGGGCTATTAAGTAGACAGCGACAACGACCACGAGAAGGAGCGGGACGCCGTCCAGCCCCGCCGATGGACGACCTCCACCCGCGGGGAGTCCCGCCACCCCGCCGACCAGTGACCTTACTACACCACCAGCGGGGACCGGCGCCGCTAAAAGGACCAGCGGCGGGCCAGCGTCAATGAGGAGCCAAGTGAGGGGGGGGGGGGGGGTAACTTCCACCTTAACCCCCCCACTAAAAGAGAAGGAGAAGAGCCCGGGTATGAACAGAAGGATTTCCCGGGCCACAACTGAGCCTCCCCAACCTGGCCCGCCCCAACGAACTATCACCGCCGCAAGGAAGGTGAACTCGCCGTCACGTATGCAGAAGTGACCTGGGCACGTCGACCGCCACTATAACGATGACCACCCGGAGGATGGCACGGGCAATCTCCCTCCCTCCCGTGTCGAAGCAAGAGGAAGCAGGGGGCACATCCATCTCCCAAGTGCCCCCCACCAGGCCAGTTACGGCGACGTGCATCTTCGCGATAGCGGGGACACTGACCTTAACGACGACCTCGGTATATAGCAAACCGGTGGCCGTCGTCACCGTCGCCACAAGAAGGAGCGGGGGGGGGAGCCTCACCGAGGGGGATCAAGAAAAGGATACAAGAGGATACGGTGCTCCTGGAGTCCTCGCCGACGTCCAGGGCGCGGGCTGCCAGGGCAACCACAGAGCCCCCTCGGACCCCCCCCCCCCCCCAAGGACAAGACTACAAACGAAGCAGAGAAGGAGCCCACCACTATCCATGGGCGCCACAACGGTGAACGACGTGGCCACTTCAAGGACACCAGAAGAGCGCCCTCCAACAAGGAGGAATACCCGGGCAAAAACTCTATCGCCGGGTCGACACAAGGGAAGACGAGGGAGACGGACTTACCACCTTACCGTCCTCCACTACAGCTATAGCCGAGGCGTCGCCAGCGGTCACTGTGGCGCCGGAAAAGGAAAAGGAAAAGGAAAAGGAGAAGGAAAGAAGATCAGGAGTGGAAGAGGATGTAAGGGACTGGCAGGACGTCACGTCGCGGTACACGAGGAGAAGGGCTGGGCGGCAGGAAGAGGAGGGAGCTTTGTCGACCCCCGTCACCGAAGACGCAGGCGCGGCAGCCATGGCAGCAACAACAACAGCAACAAGAAAAGGAAGTGGTCCGGGGGCCACCCGTGGTAAGCACCCCTACGGCGGCGGAGCAGGGGCCTCTAAGCAGGCACTGACTGCTGATAGGGCCACTAGCCCTATCGACTTCAATAATAATTCTAGTCAATGTTTTTGTGATTGTCCTAGAATAAGTAATGTCGCCAGCGGCGTGACTAATTGCCCCGGGTCAAACCGGAGCTCTGTTTTCAGCCACAATGGGCAGAACAGGAGGGGACGAGGGGGCACCATTAACAACATCAATAACAGAAGAGACCGCCGCGAAAGAAATACACGAAGCGTACCCCCCAGAGGTCGGGCCCCACAGCCGCCCGCGACGCACCGGTGGGGGAGAGTGACCCCCCCGCCTTCACCTGAGCGCCGGGGATCCCGGAGAGGGCGCGAACCCGCATCGGGACACACGGCTCCTTGATGCCGTCCCACACGCCGGCCGATTCAACGAACCAACCCCCGGTGCCGACCGACCCGAAGTGCTCGGCAGGAGCATGAGGGCAGCGATAGGCACCGAATGGGCGGGTTTCGTTGAGGAAGCCGAAACGGTGACGACGCTTCAGGCGCTAGAGGTCATCGCTGCGAAAGTGGCGGAGTTATTCGTAAAGCATCGGGCTGTAGATACCGAGCGGGCCGCAAATTCAGCCACCAGTGGGAGGGGTGGCCGGCCACAAGCGGCTGCGAGGAGGGAGGGTGAGTCTCGCCGTCCGAGGGACAGCTCGACGACGACCGGTACTCCTACCAACCGCGAGGAATATGTTCGGAAGGCGACGCGCATTCAGCGCTTGTTCCGTGCGAACCGGAAGCGTGCGGTGCGGGAGGTCCTGAAAGGGTCCTGAAATGTTCACTCCTCGGGATCGTGCGGGGCCCCTTCCGACTATCTATGACGTGACAGCACAGGAGTGTGACGCTCTGGTATCGGCATGTACGGCCACCGAGGTGAGCCGCCGCCTTGACCGGATGAAGAAATCTTCTACGGGTCCCGACGGTATAACCTACGGGGATTTGCGCGATGTCGACCCAGGCGCCACGCTCTTAACGGCGTTATTTAACGCCTGTCTCAAGATGGAGCATATTCCGCGCGTTTGGAAGGAATCCAACACCGTTCTTATTCATAAGAAGGGTGACCGGGATGACTTGTCGAACTGGAGACCTCTCGCGATGGGCGATACCCTGCCCAAACTCTTCGCCGCTGTAATGGCCGACCGCCTCACCCACTGGGCCGTACTTAACCGACGGCTCTCACGAGGCCAAAGGGCTTCCTGCGGTACGAGGGGTGCATTGAGCACAACTTCGTGCTGCAGGAATGCATCGCCGACGGCCGGACGAAGAAGGGGGAATTGGTGGTGGCGTAACCGTGACTGACCTCGCGGAGGTTACGGCCGTGGCCCACGCATTCAGGATGCTGAATGCGAGTGACACGGTCGTGGCTAATATCGCGAGGCATTCGCTGGAAGCTGCCGCGAGCGAGAAGCTTCGTCGGGCTCCGACTGATCAGGATCTTGCCCAGTACCTGTCGGGCTCTCTGGCCGGGGACTGGTCAAGGCCAACGACTGGTCGCTCGTCGTTTTGGTCGAGGGTGGGATCCGTCGCGCTTAGGTCCGGAGCACGTCTCGGTTTTCGCTGGGAGTGGAGTGATGATCGGGTAGAGCTCTCGGTTGTTCTGGAATCCCAAATGGACGTCGGGTAGTCGTACCGCCTCTAGCTACGGCACATGTCATCACCAGGATGAGGGCAGCAGCGACGGAGCACTATCTGTCCTCGCTTCTTCGGAAGCCGGACTAAGGGAAGGTTTTCCAGGCAACCACCCAACATGCGGCGAGCAATCGCTTCATGAGAGGTGGCGCGTTTATCCGCTTTGCTGATTGGAGGTTTATCCATCGCGCTCGCCCCGACGTGTTCCCATTAAACGGAGCCCGTCGATGGGGGAGCGAGGATAAGCGCTGCAGGCGATGCGGATCCACGCTGGAAAGCCTTCCTCAATGTGCTCTGCCACTGCGGTCCTCATTCTGCCGCCAGGCAGAGACGGCACGACAACCTTGTCTTGAGGTTGAGTAAAGCCATCCGGCTTCCCGGTGAGACCCGGATCAACAGGCGTGTCCCCGGGACGACAGGAGTGTCTTCGGCGCTTCGCCCGAACATCGTTGTCACGCACGAGGCGTCGAGGATCATAGTACTAGTAGACGTGACAATACTGTTCGAGAATACGATGCAGGCTACCTCGACGCGTTGAGTGATGCCCACTTGGACGTCGACCGATTGGACGCGTTCCTTAGGGCGCCGTGCCGATTGGACGCGTTCCTTTGGATGCCGGACCGATTGGACGCGTTCCATATGTTCTATAATCATTGCCTTTGGAAATCGGCAGACGTGGTACTGTTTGTCGATTTAAATTCCTATGCTATTTGAATGCGTATGCATGCTAAAGTATGTGATTACATATATCTAACGATAAGGTGAAATGGTTATGTGTAACGTTTGACAGGTATAGGTTATAGCGAAAAACATGTGGAAATTGAATGCAGTTACTTTCTTACAAGATATATCTGGAAGTATGTTTAAGGTAAAGAATATTAAACCTTACTATCTTCAATACATTCTTTATTCCAAATTAATGTTGTTCAGTAAAATGCATCAATATATAATAATATGATTTATTCTTCTTATTTTCAGCATTTATTCAGACATTGATGAGAAAATTACAACCAAAAAATTATGGAGTAGGAAAGTTGAATGGATCCATTACAGGAATTGAACAGTGTGGAATTAATACTACGACAAATAACAAAAACGTACTCTGCAAACAGATGCAATTACTTTCTCGCAGGATATATCTGGAAATATATTTAAGATTGTGACGGTTTATCCCCGCCGGTGGGTGCCGACTCAGTCAGTTGGCCAAGGGACTCGAGAATGAGTGAGGCGAGTGTATGTGTAAACGATGGGTTTTATTCTAATGCTTATATTTACAAGATGTACAGGATACTTAACCTACGGCCCTGAGCTTCCTCTCAGTCTAATCGCACTTATCTCTAACGGCTTACGGCTACGCGGCTTATACCTACGGCTTATAACTACGGTCACGACTTATAACTACGGTCAACGGTGCGGCGCGGTTCGGCGCAGGTCGGCGCGATCACGGTCCGGCGGTCCGCATTACGCGTCTCGTTCGTCCCGACAGTGGGGAGACCGTGGCTCTAGCGGACACCCGGCGAGCGTATGGTCCCACCCGGCAGTCAGGAAGCCGTCTGGGGTATCCCCGACAGTGGCTGGCGGAACAGTGATACCTTCGGCGGCGGTCGCAAACGCGCCTCGTCGCCGAACACTGCTGGAGGAGAGAGTGTAAGGCAATAGCAAAAATAAAGATCAGTCTCTCTGTGTCGCATTCGGTGGGATTCGCTCGGAGAACCGATCTGGCTTTACTCGGCTCGCGCCGCGGTCTATATATCCTCGCGAGGCCGTTTGCCTCGCGGGTTCGCGATCAGCGCGGTCGCCCCCTGGTGCCGGCGTCGGTACTAGGCGCCAGTCGGCGGTGGTACGGTTGCGGGCCCGCAGGGGCTTGTGAGTTCGCGACCTCTATGTATATCCTTACAAGATAAAAGAAATATTAAACCATATTTTCTTCAATACATCCTTTAATTCAAATTAATGTTGTTGAGTACAATGTATCAATATATAATAATATGATTTCTTTTTCTTTATTTTCAGGATTTATTCAGACATTGATGAGGAAATTACAACCAAAAAATTAAGGAGTAGGAAAGTTGAATAGATCCATTAAAGAAATTAAACAGCGTGGAATGAAATACTAGGACAAATAAAAAAAACATACTCCGAAAACAGATGCAATTACTTTCTCGCAGGATATATGTTCAGGAATGATGGAAATCCTGGATGGATTGCGCTGGGAAAGAATTTTACACTTACTGGTTCGGGTTTCACAAATTGATTTATTTGAGTCAATGATAAAATTGCGTGAACACGATGAATTGACAAATAATGATTGAGCTTACAATGATCAGCTGTGAATCTTTGTGTACAAGAAAATGAATCGTCTGAATGATTTTTAATTACAATTACAATGATTCGTCGTGAAGAATGATCTTACTTGAGTCGAGACATATAAATTATTGATTTGATCTGTCACCTGATCCGTTGAATTGACAATTGAATTGATCAGCAGTCGTGAACAATAAGCCCCGTTAATTTTATTAATTCGGCCCGCTATGGTGATGGTGCCCGTGAGCGCGTGCGAGATTGACACGTGGTTGGCGGCTCACGTTTCAATGAATTATTTGTAAGTGAACATTACCTGGTGATCCTGGTCGCTAGCACTGTTGCGAGGGATCGTGAGCAGAAGATTTGACTCGTGAACTGGGATGAATCGCACTTGAACACTTTTTTGAGACGCACGTGGTCTTCGGTGTGAATCAGTGATCGATAATGGCGTCGTTGCGCGCGAGCCGGCGAGAAGACCCCTGCTCACGCGTTACCTAGATGGTCGACTCCCGATCGATAAATCGATCGACCGTGAGCGCCATCATGGCTGAGCGGATTCTCAAACATTTCCGCCCGCCATCAGCAACTCGTTGATGATGTTTCTGCAGAGGTGAGCTCAGCTTGATGGTGAACAGGCAGGATGACAAGCTTGGTGATCGGTCTGACGAGAGTCGTGGTTGCAGTCTTCACGGTTGCAACCCTGGTGAGGGCATCCTTGCCGGGGTGAACTTCGGTCACTCTTGCGAGTGGCCACTTGCTCGGTGGAAGATGCTCGTTCGTGAGCAGCACCAACGAGCCTGTCTTGATGTCGTTCGATGGGTGATGCCACTTTGAGATTGATTGAAGTCTCTGCAGGTAGTGTCGAGACCACTGAGACCAGAAGTGTTGAACCCTCTGCTGGATCAGTTGCCATTTCGACAATCTACCTGGTGAGACGTCGAGCAGTGATGGTTCTGGTATCGTGTTGAGCGCTGAACCGATGAGGAAGTGTCCTGGGGTGAGCGCAGAGATGTCGTCGGGATCGTCACTGAGCGGCTCCAATGGTCTTGAGTTGAGCACCGCTTCGATCTGTGTGAGGAGAGTGGAAAACTCTTCGAATGTTAGTAAGAGCTCACCAATTGTTCTCCTGAGATGGTACTTGATTGATTTCACCACAGCTTCCCATTTTCCTCCCATGTGAGGAGCAGCTGGTGGGTTGAACATCCATTGAGTGCTGTCAGCTGACAGAATCGATGCGATCTGTCGGTGCTCCTGTGAACTTGACGTGAACAGGCGTTTGAGCTCTGCCTGTGCTCCAATAAAATTTGTACCACAGTCAGAGTACAACTTGTGAGCGATCCCTCTTCGTGATGAGAATCTTCTGTAGGCTGCCAGAAATCCCTCGGTTGAGTAATCGCTGACAACCTCGAGGTGAACAGCTGATGAGGAGAAACATACGAACACGCAGATCCATCCCTTGATTGTTTTCGAGCCTCTTCCCTTTGAATTTTTCATTGTGATTGGTCCTGCATAATCGACACCGGTGTGAGCGAATGGTCGTGATGGTGTGACTCGACAGAGAGGTAGTTGACCCATCATCTGACGAGCACGAATCCCCCTCTGACGAGCACACACGACACATCTCAAAATGTGAGATTTTACAGGAGCTCTGCCACCGATGATCCAGTACCGTTGTCGAATGTATGCGAGCGTGAGCTGCGTTCCTCCGTGAAATGTTCGCTTGTGAGCATCTTCAATGATGATCTTCGACAGGTGAGCGTCCCGTGGGAGGATCGCTGGATGTTTTTCATCCCTGCTGAGCGCTGTGTTTGTGAGTCTTCCTCCTACTCGTATTGTTCCCTGCGAATCGATGAAGGCGGTGAGGCGACTGAAGGGGTGAGTTGCAGGCAGGGTTGAGCCTGAGTTGAGCGTCTTGATTTCGCTGGTGAAATACAAGTGTTGAGTCGCGTGAATCCAGAAGAGCTGCGCCTTCTCCATGTCGCAGGATGGTATGATGATCACAGGAGGAGTTTCGAGCTTTCTCGTAAGCCGTGAGGCAAACCTGAAACAAAGTGCAGTTAGTCTATACAGCTTAATAAGAGATGAATATTTGTAGATGAGATCCCAATGATAACTTAGCTTTTGAGCTGAAGCAAAGAGTGAGACATTGGGTCTCACTTCGAGCTCGCTGTTTAAAGTTGAGAATTCCTTTTGCTCTGGCCAATGATCTTGATTTCGAGCCATCCATGGGGGACCTTTCCACCAAAGCTCGAATCGTTGAAGTTGATCTGTCGAAATGCCTCGGGAAGCACAGTCGGCTGGATTAGAAGTACCTGGAACATGCCTCCAATGCGCATTTGGAGTGAGTTCTTGGATTTGAATGACTCTGTTCCGAACATAATCCTTCCAACGTGATGCTTGAGATTTGATCCATATGAGCGAAACTTGAGAATCCGTCCACAGGTGCGTTGCCTTGATTTTTACCTTGAGCGTTGATTGAACATATTTTGTGAGTTTTGCCAATAGAAGTGCTGCAGACAACTCCAATCTTGGTATTGTGAGCCTCTTCAGTGGTGCAACCTTTGTCTTAGAGCAGACAAGTGACGTCATTGAGTTGTTGGACGGAGAGCTGACAGTGATATAAATCACTGCTGCCATGGCAAGTTGAGAAGCATCAGAGAACCCATGAATTTCTACAATTGAATTGCTCCATGTGTTGAACCATCTTGGGATCGATAGCTTGGCCAAGCTGTTGAGATCTTCTCTGATGATGAACCATCGTGATACAATTTGAGACGGTAATGGATCGTCCCAATTGATTTTGTGTAGCCAGAGTTCTTGTAATAGCATCTTTGCTCGTACTATTACCGGTGAGACGAAACCTAATGGATCAAATATCCGAGCCACTTCGGACAATACGAGGCGTTTTGAGCACTTACTTGGTTGATCTGTGATCGTGGATGAAAAGCCAAAATTGTCGGTTTGAGGCATCCATTGAATTCCGAGTAATTTGGTAGTGCAGTCGTCAAATGATATGGGAGCTGACGATTGTGTGGATGACGAAACAGCCCGTAGAAGATCTGGGTGAGTCGCATGCCATTTTGCGAGTGGAAATCCGCCCGCGTTGCACAATGCAATCAGCTGTTGAGCGACCTCCACAAGTTCCGAGATTGAGTCTGCTCCTCCAAAGATATCGTCCACATATCTGCCATGTGTGAGCGAAGGCGTTGCCAGAGGGAATCGATGACCCTCATCGTGAACAAGTTGCATGAGTGCTCGTGTCGCCAGGAAGGGAGCCGCCTTTGTGCCGTACGTGACAGTTGTGAGCTGGTAAGGGATGACATTGCGGTCTTCATCGATCCAAAGGATTCGCTGGAGATCCCAATCATCCTTGCGAACTGCTACCTGGCGATACATTTTTGTGATGTCTGTGGCAAAAATGTGGTGATAATGGCGAAGCCAAATTAGAACATCTGTAACATTCAAGAGCAAATTAGCACCAGTATGCATTAAATCGTTGACTGATTTGCCTGATGTCGTAGCTTTTGATCCGTTGAATACAACCCTGAGCTTCGTAGTTGAACTGTCGAGACGTAGAACTCCATGGTGAGGCAAATAATATGGTTGAAGATGAGCAGAGGTCTGAGGTGTTGAACCGTCAGAAGAGACCCTCAACCCTCCTGATGCCGAAGCATCATGTGCCAAGGTCATCTCCCCATCAGGCCCAACGTTCTCAGCCTCTCTTGATGAAATTCTTTTGTGATCTGGAGCCTTTACCATGTGACCTAATTCTTCGTACTCTTTCATGAACTCGACGTAGAGCTGGTTGTATGTTGAATCCTTGGAGAGTCGTCGCAAAGTGCTTTGTAGACATCTTTGAGCAATCTTGTGTGAATTGCCTAAGAGCGATGCTGGTGCCTTGAGTGGAATGCGAACGATGTACCTTCCAGTGTGATCACGAGTGTGAGTCGCACAGAAATGTGATTCGCATTCTTCTTCCTCCGGGGTGAGCGTGCTTGGAATATCCATTGGTGATTCTTCTTGAACCCAGAATTTGGTGAGCAGCTCTTGCAGATTGCTCTGGTCGTCTTGAGCAACTGCAAAATGTGAATAATGAGTGTTTGACTGTGATTCGTTGACTGGGCCAATGACGAGCCATCCGAAAATGGACAGTTCAGCAATTGGTGTTGTTGGTGAGCCCTTGATGATATTTGGCTTGATGATCCTTCCGTAGAAATCCGCTCCAATGATTAAATCGACTGGTCGTGGTGTCAAGAAATCATTGTCCGCCAACCTCAATTTTCTAATGTGAGGCCAATCCGGAGTTCTCATTGAGAACGATGGCAGGATTGTCGTTACGGCTGTGAGCACGTGAGCCTGGATGCAGACAGTCTGTTGTGAATGCATCGGTTGGAGTGTGACAGTGACCACACCCTTTGTTTCAGTTGATTTTGTTCCACCAACACCAATTATTGTGATGGATGATCGGTGTCTCCGAAGGTTGAGCTGGCTGGTTAATTCTTCGGAGATGAAGGAGAGTTCTGATCCGGAGTCGATGAGCAGACGAACGTTGTGGAGTGTTGAGTCGGTCTTGAGGTGAGCCTGAGCCGTTGCGAGGAGCGTGAAATGAGCGGTTTTGGTGACGACTGCACCTGCATCTTATTCTGAGGCTTGAGCAGATGAGGAGGCCGATCTTGATGAGCCGGCTTGAGCTTGAGCTGCTTTCGGCTCGCCTTCATGAATCATCGTGTGATGTTTCTCCCCGCAGTGTTTACACTTTTGAGCTGACTTGCACGCTCGCACGCTGTGCCTGCCCAAGCAATTGTAGCACAGGCGTTTGTCCTCAATAGTTTGAGCTCGCACTTTCGGCGTCATACTCCTGAAGAGCGCGCATGCCACAATGTAGTGTTGCCCTCCGCAGCAGTCGCAACACTCGAAGGGCGATGGCCGTTCTAGGTGGGGCCTTTCGGTGGTGCGAGGAGCTGACGGGCGAGCTTGAGCTGCAGGCCTTGCTGCGACTGCTGCGTGAGCTGGCCTGCTTGTGGTGATCTGCTGAGCCTTCGTTTGAGCGGGCTTACTTTGAGCGGTCTTGCTGGCCGACGCTCTCGCCTTGTCATCGGCCAACTGCTCCAGCGTTCTGATGCGAGAGGTGATGAATTCCATGGCCTCCTGGAACGATGGGTACTCGGTGGTGACCCCAAGGGTGGTCTCCCATCGCTCCTTTGTGGCGTGGTCCATCTTCCGGCACACCTGATGGACGAGCAGGCAGTCGCCGAGTTTGCCTGGCTCGATCAGGTTTTGCACTGCGTGCCGAGTTTCCATGGCGGTCGACATGAGCTGACTCAATGCCTTGGCGTGATCTTGGTCCATTGGCAATGAAACCAATTGGTCAAGGTGAGCTTGGACGAGACGCCGCTTATTCTCATAGCGCTGCTTGAGCATTTCGAGAGCTGCCGAGAGTGATGAGCCGATGAGCGGTAGGCTGGCCACAATTTGAGCCGGTTCTCCTCGCAGGCAACCCTTCAAGTAGTAGAATTTCTCTACTTGATCGAGCTCAGGTTTTCCGCACACAACGGAAGTGAACAATTCTAGGAAGGACGGCCACTCCGTGTAGTTGCCCGTGAACCTTGGCAACGCGATGTCAGGCAGCTTCGACTTGGAATACGTCACCTTTCCAGATTGAGCGGACGGTTGAGCTGGCAGTTCCGCTGATCTCTTCGCAATGATCTTCTTTGCCTGAGTGCCGATCTGTTGCATTTGATAATGGCAGTCCTCCGTGAAGTACGGGTGATCCGCCTGGGACTTTGGCCACACCACCTCAAAGTGTGCATGTTCCTTGTTGAACACCTTGATGGCCTCGTCGAGTTGAGCCTTGGCGTCGTCCAGCTCCTCCTTGGAGAGACGCTCTGCTTCTTCCTTGAGGGAAGTCAGGATGTCGTGAGCGTTGCGGAGCCGTCCCTTCTGAGTCCGCACTTTGAGCTGCAGCTCGATCGGCAATTGATCTGTGGCCGTTGAGCGCGTTGCATGTGAGTGCGGCGACGGTGTGCGGCGAGCTGGTTCCGTTGCAACCAGAGCAGGCGATGAGCGGCCTGATGCGCTCTTTTCCGGCACCTCCAGCGACTCCTTTGAACTGTCCATTTCGCTCCATTTCTCTGAGCTTTTCCCTTGGTGAGCCATTGATGATCAGTGATGAGCGGGTTGATCAGACTTGGTGAGCGTTCGCTGGATCGATCTTCCTTATTGACTGCGGGTGATTCGTCTGAGCGCCACCTATGAGTGGCGAGAGTGTCAGTGAATTTGAATGGAAGAGGAATGCCAAGATGGCCGACCACCAAACCGTTACGAACACGAGACAAAGATTTGAGACGAACAATGATCAATGAGCAATTTTTGTGAAAACCGAGTCCAGCAAGGGCGCAATCCGGCTCGAAGGACCAAATGTTCAGGAATGATGGAAATCCTGGATGGATTGCGCTGGGAAAGAATTTTACACTTACTGGTTCGGGTTTCACAAATTGATTTATTTGAGTCAATGATAAAATTGCGTGAACACGATGAACTGACAAATAATGATTGAGCTTACAATGATCAGCTGTGAATCTTTGTGTACAAGAAAATGAACCGTCTGAATGATTTTAATTACAATTACAATGATTCGTCGTGAAGAATGATCTTACTTGAGTCGAGACATATAAATTATTGATTTGATCTGTCACCTGATCCGTTGAATTGACAATTGAATTGATCAGCAGTCGTGAACAAAAAGCCCCGTTAATTTTATTAATTCGGCCCGCTATGGTGATGGTGCCCGTGAGCGCGTGCGAGATTGACACGTGGTTGGCGGCTCACGTTTCAATGAATTATTTGTAAGTGAACATTACCTGGTGATCCTGGTCGCTAGCACTGTTGCGAGGGATCGTGAGCAGCAGATTTGACTCGTGAACTGGGATGAATCGCACTTGAACACTTTTTTGAGACGCACGTGGTGATCGGTGTGAATCAGTGATCAATAACAGCGGCGTCGCGCGCGAGACGGCGAGGAGACCCCTGCTCACGCGTTACCTAGATGGGCAACTCCCGATCGATAAATCCATCGACCGTGAGCGCCATCATGGCTGAGCGGATTCTCAAACACTATATCTGGAAATATGTTTATGATAAAAGAAATATTAACCATATTTTCTTCAATACATCCTTTATTTCAAATTAATGTTTTTGAGTACAATGTATCAATTTATAATAATATGATTTCTTCTTCTTTATTTTCAGCATTAATTCAGATATTGATGAGGAAATTACAATCAAAAAATTATGCAGTAGAAAAGTTGAAGAGATCCATTAAAGATGTAACGGGGTCGGTCGATTCGGTGCGCACAGCGTTGCGCACCGCGGTCGGTTTCCCCGTACCAGGGTTCGCAAGGGAACAGGTCGGTAAATAACGAGGCGGTGTTATGTTAGAAAAATAATTTTTAACAAAAAAAAAATCCGACTTCGAAACGCACCAAAAAGTATAAAATAATTTCTATTTCATTTATATCTGTATTCCACAGCTATTAATACAATCTACTTAATCGTTAAATAGGATACTAAATATATTTCAAAGTTTTCGGAGGCGGCGCAAATTAAAAATACCCGAACAAACGATGCTGCCAATAACGATTTGATTGCGGTATGGCAAACTTGGTAATTAATAAGTCGTAAGAGAAAAATTATAGGTCCGGCTGAAATATTTGTAATTGTAACGATTGTATCAGAAATTGACAGCACTCCTGATGTACATGCACTATACTGCAGTTCACGAGAGACCATACGTCCATCCGTCTCGGAATAATCGGCGATCAAAGGCAGAAAAAATATCAATAGTTTTTCACGAATATCTCGAAAACTGAAGGTTTTCGTTAATTATGCAGAATGAAAAAGATGTTCAGAATCATGCCCCCGACAATATATTAAAGAATCATTGAAGTCATTCTATGTTGAGATTAGAAACTTCCCGCTTTTTGCAATAAAAACCGTTCGGAATAAAAAAATGCGAAATGTTTTTATAACGGGACCAATCGGAAGACATATCCTACAAGATGCAAAAGGTTTCGTTCCGATTGGTCCATCCATCTCGGAGTAATCGGTGAACAAAGCCAGAAAACAAAAAAAATAAAAAAATAAAAAATATACTGATCGAATTGAGTATCCTCCTCCTTTTCGAAATCGGATAAAAAATATAGATTTATTCAAAGTAACGTCTACTGGTTACTACGTGTCTACAGCTTGGCGGCTATCCTCGCCGGGCTGGTCGGGCGGTACTCTCCGGCCTCGGGTACTACAATCAAAATATCGTCTGGTGGTTAGACGCGTGGAGCCGTGATGCTTAAAACTAAGATACAGGACTTACATACTACGGTCGGAACCCGGTCCGTCACAGAAATTACGCAGAACTTATATCTAACGCTCTTACAAACTACTGCGGTCGCTATCGCCTTACGGACGCACGATGGTGTACGCGGAGCGCGGGCGCAAGCGGAGCGCGAACGCAAACAAATTAGCGAAAGCGCCGAGACACTATCGAGTGTCGAGAGAGCGGACGCAAGAGTCGGGAAAGGAATGACCCGATTGGGCCGACGGTGTTTTATTCAAACGCGCTGCGGTGGAGTTGTCGCCCGCTTGCCTCACGCGGCTCGTCTTCTCGTACGCCGAGGTAGAACCGAACAGCGAACGAGGCCAACAGAGAACGAGTAACGCCACAAAGCTGGACGGAATCGGCTGCCAAAGGCAAAATGCGGTGCCATGTAAGTTAGCGTTCGGAATCCCCGCGGAAGCACCAGCAGAGATTATGAACGCGCACTAGCTTGGTCACCCCGGGTCAACCACGGGACTGACGAGGCTAGACGCCTACGGCCGCTGGACTTATGGGAGCTGCCAGGTCGTAGCGTAGTGTAATGCTACGACCCGTTGGCCAGAGATTTCTTCGCCAGGAAACCCATGGCGCCGAGAGATCTGGTGCTCCGGTCCGGACCTCCTAGGAGGTCCCCTCGGGCCGAAACCCCGAGGCAACTCATCCATCATCGCATCGACCCACAGTGGTTCGAATGGCTGATTTAGGTGGACAAAAATCATTTTCGAATTAATAAAAACTAATTGTTTTTATGTAATCTAGAATAACCATAGATTAAAATTCTAATATTGTAAGACCTTCCAGCCGTTTCGTAAATGCGTACAGACTAGGCAAAGTACTACGTAAGAGCGGACAACTCATCGCTAGTCAATCGAGCGCATTTCCATAGTCGACTGGAATATGTCATAAGTTTGTTAAAATGCACTTAAGTTTCATGTTGATGATGAATGTAGCAGCTGAAAAGGTATATTTCAGTTTTAATCACCCCAAATCATCAATACCTTTCTTGTATTTTTGTAAATCGATCTTCGAGTTAGGTTATTATATCGTATGAAAAGTTTTCATAATGTAACGATTCGTCAGTGTAGAAGTATATGCTCCACGTCATTCCACGTGATGAAAGTTGTACCTATAAAAAGTAGAAATTGGCTGCTTTATTTTAATACCATACTCGACTTGCAAACATTTGCAAAAGTATGTTAGATGTTAAAATGAAGTTAACGCTGACGTCCGTGATATATATTGGTACAACCAATACGCTCGTCAGTTAGTGGTCTTTTTTTAATAATTTATAGTTTCGTTGTTTTTAATTGTGATTATTATTATCCTGTTTTACCATGCAAAAGATATAATTCAATTTTTTTATAGTCCCTATTGGGCAAATGTCGGAAGAAGCTCAAGAAGCACGCCATAAAGATTGCCGTAGATTCAGAGAGAGACACACCAGAAAAACAACACGATTCGACACTAGTTCGGACTTGTTAACAATGTTATTAGTTACCTCAGACCCGTTAATAAATACTTTTCGTGAAGTATCAAAAAAAAACTCAACTTGTTAAGCGCCGAGGTATTTGAATTATTAGAAACAGATACAGATGTAAGTGATTTGCAAAGAGGAATTGTTAGTACTGCTGCTGATGAAGATGAACAATCAGAATCGACTGAATGTACTTCGGGTGCTAATGACTCAAGTAGCGAGTAAGTTTAACTTGTAATATAGTTTAAATAGTCATTATTATGTATTTTCATATTCACATTTTTTTTACCTCATAGCTACGGTGCAATACCGTAATTTTATTTTTTTTCCTTTAATTAGTCATATTCTTATCTAACAAATGTTTATATTGAAATAACAACTTATAACACAAAACAGGATTATTTTCTAAGGATAAGAACCCCAACTAAGCCAAAAAGCATGACAAAATATTTGTGTCCAGCTAGCACCCTAGTGTTCGAATCACTATGCGACCGGTCCTACTTATAGTCTAATCGCACGGGAGTGGGAATGCCGCCGTGGTGGGGCCCGCGATGCGCGACGCCGATCCGCGGCTGTCGTCGCAAAGAAATTAAACAGTATGGAATAAAATAATAGGACATATAAGAAAAATGAACCCTGAAAACAGTTGCAATTACATTCACGGAGGATATATCAGGAAATATGTTTGAGGTAAAAGAAATATTAAATCTTATTTTCTTTAAGACATTCTTTATTCCAAATTAATGTTGTTGTAGACAATGTATCAATATATAATAACATGATATCTTTTTTTATATTTTCAGCTCCTGTTCAGACATTCATGCGGAAATTACAACCAGAAAATTATCGAGTAGAAAAATTGAATACATACATTGAAGATACTTTCCAGCGTAGAATGAAACAATTGGGGCAAATAACAGAAACGTACTCTACAAACAGATGCAATTACTTTCTTGCATGATATATCTGGAAATATGTTTAAGGCAAAGAAATATTAAAGCTTATTTTCTTCAATACATTCTTTATTCCAAATTAATGTTGTTGAGTGCAATGTATGAATATATAATAATATGATATCTTTTTTTTTATTTTCAGAATTTATTCAGACGTTGATGAGGGAATTACAATAAAAAAATTATGGAGTAGAAAAGTTGAATACCTACATTACAGAAATTGAACAGTGTGGAATGAAATACTAGGACAAATAACAAATACGTATTCTGAAAACAGATGCAAAATCATATTATTATATAATTATTCATTATTCTCAACAATATTAATTTGGAATAAAGAAAATAAGATTTAATATTTCTTTACCTTAAACATATTTCCAGATATATCCTGCAAGAAAGTAATTGCATCTGTTTGCCTAGTACATTTTTGTTATTTGTTCTAGCATTTCATTCCACACTGTTTAATTTCTTTAATAGATCTATTCAACTTTTCTACTCTATAATCGCTTGGTTGTAATTTCCTCATCAATGTCTGAATAACTGCTGAAAATAAAGAAAAAGAAATCATATTATTATATATTGATACACAACATGTATCCACAACAACATTAATTTGGAATAAAGAATGTATTAATGAAAATAAGATTTAATATTTCTTTTACCTCAAACATATTTCCTGATATATCCTGAAAAGAATGTAATTGCATCTGTTTTCAGGGTACATTTTTCTTATTTGTCCTATTATTTTATTCCATACTGTTTAATTTCTTTAATGGATCTATTCAACTTTTCTACTGCATAATTTTTTGATTGTAATTTCTTCATCAATGTCTGAATGAAAGCTGAAAATAAAGAAAAAGAAATCATATTATAAATTGATACATTGTACTCAAAAAGATTAATTTGAAATAAAGAATGTGTTGAAGAAAATAAGGTTTAATATTTCTTTTACCTCAAACATATTTCCTGATGTATCTTGCAAGAATGTAATTGCATCTGTTATCAGGGTACATACTGTTTAATTTCTTTAATGGATCTATTTAATTTTTCTACTGCATAATTTATTGGTTGTAATTTCCTCATCAATGTCTTGTTACGTTGCGCGGCGCGAGAGGCGAGCGCGCAACGTAAAAAAAATAATTGTTCCGGATTTAGAGCGCCATAATTTAAAATACAATCTAATTAGTGTTCGACAACACCATCGGCTCGGCGTTGACGTCGGTCGATCGGTTTATAAAACCACCGACGCCGCGACAAACCTACTACTTCGTTTGCGCTCTTAAAAACAGACGACACACGTAACACGCG
This sequence comes from Osmia bicornis bicornis, assembly GCF_907164935.1. Classification (NCBI taxonomy): domain Eukaryota; kingdom Metazoa; phylum Arthropoda; class Insecta; order Hymenoptera; family Megachilidae; genus Osmia; species Osmia bicornis. The sequence continues at coordinate 98,542 of NW_025791067.1, forward strand.
ACTAATTCGCTACGGGTTCTTTACTAATTAAAGAACATAATAAAGTGCCAAGTAAACTTGTTTATTACCAAAGTATTGACAGTGTCAAATTCATTTTCCTGCACGCTTTTCCCTTACTAAATTAACCGGCGTTTTTGCCTAGAGCAAAAATTAATACTCTACGCGCACCAAATGGTCCTTCGAGCCGGATTAGTAAGGATCTAAAGCAGTACAGTGCCGCATAAAAAACAATTCTAATCGTGTGGTGAAGCCGGATTAAATCGGCAGAACAAAGGATTTTGCACGTGTCGTTCGAACTCAACCGACATCGCGACCTCCGCCGGTAAACATCGGAGGACGTTCACGCGCTTCGCTTCGCGAAAACAGTGACGTGGTCATAACAGTTCACCTTGCGGGTACAGTACGTTTATTTGAAACACTTAATATCAAACATTATGGATACATTAATCCGCGAAAATAAAGTGCATGCACGCCTGATCAACAATGCACTGCTCAACTTTAAAAAATTGGGGAAGGCGAATCACACTCCTGCAGTGATTCGCAGTCGGATCAACCTGCTCAAGGATTACTGGGCCAAATTCCAATCAACGCAAGTCCAGATCGAGGTTGCAGCAACGGAGGAGGACACCAGGGCGAATCCCTACTTCTCCAGCGACGTCTTCGGGGATACGGAAGCAGCTTTCCTTGCCGCCCTCGACGCTATGACGGCAGCCTTACCGACGGACTCCGAACCTGCAAGTAACTCATGTAATACGAGTACCGCTTCTTGTAATCGCGAATCTGCACTGTCGGTCAAGCTTCCTCGAGTCGAATTACCTAAATTCTCCGGGGACTATACGGAATGGGAAAATTTTCGAGACCTCTTTCAGTCTTTAGTTGGCTCTAACGACGCGTTACCGGAGGTGCAAAAGTTGCACTATCTTAAATTAAGCTTAATTGGTGAAGCGTCTCTTCTATTAAAGAACGTTTCCACTTCCGCGGCGAATTACGAGGCAGCGTGGAAACTATTGACCGACAGGTACGCGAACGAACGCGCGCTCATAACCGCTCACCTGAAAATGTTGTTCGACTCACCCCCGATCGGATCCGCTGTTTTAAGCGATTTAAAAAGTTTACGCGATAGATCTCGCGCCGCATTAACGGCCTTAAAAAACATGGCTCGTCCGGTCGAATACTGGGACGATGTTCTTGTTTTTCACTTTGTCCGCAAGTTGGACAAGGAGTCCCATCGGGAGTGGGAGTTGCGCATGGGTGAAGAGGAATTGTTCCCATCCCTCGCGGATTGGGAGGCGTTCCTCAATGTGCGAATTCGAACTCTGGAATCGTTGGCGTCATCCCGCGGAGAAGGAAACAGCGCCTATAAAAATAAATTAGCGCCTATTAAAATCGTGAAAGCGCATTTAACGCTTTGTTTAGATGTGACGTGTTCCGTGGGCAATCCGTCGAACAACGATTATCACTCGCGCGCGAACATCATCGATGTTTTAATTGTTTACAAAAAGGACATCTCCCGGCAGCCTGTCCTAGCAAACGCGCTTGTTCGATATGTAAAGGTAGACATCATTCTCCTTTGCATTCTGAGCGAAAGGGTTCGAAGACGTCGTCCGTTAGCAAAGGTCGCGAATCGACCTCTCACGCGGATTTAGAATCAAGTCAACATACGGCGCAACCTACACACGTAGCGGATAACAATATGGAAGACACGCCGATGTCGACTTCGGTAAACACGCACTTCGGTACGTCGCGTCAAGAAAAAAAGGTCGTTCTCGCTACAGCTTGGATCAAAGTTGGTACTCGCGAAGGCCGACAAGCGACATTACCCGCTTTAATTGATCCTGGGTCGGAAGCAACGTTCATTCGTGAGAATGTTGCAAACACGTTGCGCGCTAATCGCCAACACGTCCAAGCTTCCGTCTCCGGCATTGGGGCCGGGACGTCGGCCACGGTTCGCGCCTCCGCGAACGTTACGATTGAACCGTGCCACGGAAAAGGGCCTGTCATCCCTGTGCGCGCTCTTATCTTAAAACGGCTAACTAATTACCGCTCAAATTCAATAGACACCTTGAGTAGGTGGAAACACTTACGTGGTCTTGAGTGGGCCGATCCTCTCACTAATAATAATGCGCCCGTGGACCTCATAATCGGCGCGATCTTGCTCGACGGCCTTCGAAAAGGCCTTCCATCCGAACCCGTCGCGCAGAAAACGATTTTCGGGTGGGTGTTGACTGGTCCCGCTCGATCCGTTGAGTCTCACGCAATGCAACTCCACGTACATTACGGCGACCTTAACGCTGAAATAAACAACACGTTAAGGAAGTTTTGGGAGGTGGAAGCGCCTCCACCGGTAACGTTCCTCTCCGAAGAGGACAAAAAATGTGAAGAACATTTTCGGCAGACTCATTCGCGTAAACCCGACGGCAAATACGTAGCGCGATTGCCGTTTAAATCAGAGCCTCCCATCGATATAGGGGCTTCGAAAGAAATCGCGGTCGCCTCTTTTTATAGATTGGAAAAACGGCTCGACAAAGAGGCGGAACAAGCTACGGCTTATCACTCCTTTCTGGAGGAATACCTGCAGCTCGGTCATATGCGGGAATTTCTTGAAACAGACCCTCCTTCTGAGCAAAAGGTCTATTTGTCGCATCATCCGGTCATCCGTGAAGACAGCAGTACGACAAAATTGAGAGTGGTTTTTAACGCGTCGATGCCTACGTCAAACGGGTCTACGTTAAACGAGCATTTACGGGTTGGTCCGAAATTGCAAGCTGACCTCGCGGTCACGATTTTACGATGGCGCATGTATTAGTTCGTGTTCGCGGCAGATATCGCGAAAATGTTCCGGCAAATCTGGATTGACCATCGCGACACCGCCTATCAGCTGATAGTTTGGCGCGCTAAACCCGAAGATCAGCTGAAAACATATGAACTGCTTACCGTGACATACGGGACGGCCCCAGCGCCTTTCCTCGCGAATCGGGTCATCAAACAACTCGCTCTGGATGAGCGGACTAATTTCCCTCTCGCGGCTCCTATCCTGAATGAACACCTCTACGTTGACGACGCGCTTTTCGGGGCCGATGATCGAGTGTTGGCTCGTCAAACACGGCAGCAGGTAACGGATGCCCTCATACACGGAGGTTTCCACCTAAGAAAGTGGTCAAGTAATTGTCCACAGTTATTAGCGAAGATCTCCCACGTTGACCACGAGCTGGCCTCGAGCCGCTTATTTCAAGATGCCGAAGGATTAAAAATGTTAGGAATCCGTTGGTTACCCAAATCGGACGAATTTCGATTTCAATTTAAACTCGACTCCGCTAGTACGGCGAATCCGACTAAGCGCGTGGTCTTATCGAATATCGCGCGAATCTTTGACCCATTGGGGTGGATTTCTCTCGTCGTTATAGTGGCCCAGATCTTCATGCAAAGATTATGGGTAGCCAAGTTAGACTGGGACGAACCTCTACCTTGCGAACTAACCAACCAATGGTGCGAATATTCCGCGGAGTTCAACGATTTACCGAAAGTAACCCTCCCGCGCTGGATTAGGATGGTGTTCCGAATATTAGAACACAATAATAAAGGGAGAGGAAATGAGGTGCGATTGTTGTCGCCGAGGGTAAATGAAACACAAAGTATTAGATTTAAAGAACGAACCGAAAACAAATGAATTTATTAATAAATAGAAATAATGACTTTAGAGTTTAGAGGATACCGGCCGTATAAAACCCCAGTCTCAAGTGAGGAAAAAGCCTGGTTCCTTGATCAAATTGAATTACAACAAAATAAAAAGAATAACACAATATAATAAAATAGCAATATAAAAAAGCAAACTTACGACCTAGAGATTAAATATTAATTGAATGATCATTCAAAACTTATAATTATCGCACGCCAGAGCTCTGTACAAACCGTACTCGGATGGCACCTCGCTGACGCCGCAGCCAATCGTCGTGGTCCTCGTAACAAACAAATTCCTGGTCACAGGAGGCGTTCCCCAAGTGGGAACAAATAATCGTGATCACACGATGTTATAATTGCACCTAGTGCATTTCCTGATCACAGGACACGTTCCCCAAGTGGGAACAAAAAATGACCGTGATCACACGGTCCCAAATCGCACTCAGTGCTTCACAATCTAAGGACACACGCCCGACGACTCACGCACGCCAGCCGATTGCCACCGATAAAGATAAATGAAAAAACGCACAAAATATCTCAAACGCACAAAAAAACAATAAGCAATGCTCAGAAGTCCCTGACCCTCGTCAGAATGAATCAGGCCCAGTCCCGGACCGTCCTTTACACCCCCACACTGCACGCGCCTGCGTATTGCAGCGTGACGCTGACACGCTCGCTCTTCTTCTCGCGGCGCCAAATTCAAAGCCTACCGCTCAATCCAATAAAAGAAAAAAAAGTCGCGAAACGCGAACATTCCGCCCGCCTTCGTCCACTGGACGAACCTGTGACTTACGCCTAGGCAGCCCTACCATCCGCGCCAGCCGTAGATGGATTCTGCTCTAGCAATAGCGGACATAACCGAGCAACATGCCGCCTTAAACTAGACGTGGCCGTTCGAACGGTGACCACTCTTACTAATCCATCCGGACCGAGGTGGACTTCAGTCACGCGACCAAGAGGCCATTTTGAAGGCGGATACCGATCATCACGCACGAGAACTAACTGACCGACCGCAAAATTCTCGGCTGGCCCTCGCCATTTCGCACGCTCCTGCAAATATTGCAGGTATTCCTGGGACCATCGCTTCCAAAAGTTATTTCTAGTCACCTGAAGTAACTGAAATCGTTCCAAACGATTCTCAGACACATCAGGGGGAGCGTCCTCTGGAATTAACCCAGAGGCAATGCCGAGAAAATGTGCAGGCGTTAAAACTTGCAAATCCTCCACATCATTACTAAGCGGATAAAGCGGACGCGAGTTTAAACACGCTTCAATTTCTACCAAAACGGTCGAAAACTCCTCGAAGGTCAGAGGTCGATCACCGATCACTCGCTTCAAATGATGCTTCACCGACTTGACACCCGCTTCCCATAAACCGCCATAGTGGGGTGAATTCGGAGGAATAAATTTCCAGGAAGTTCCGTCATTGGCAAGAGTAGCTGCAACACACTTATAAAAGGTAGAAGCAGCTGAGAACATAGCGCGCAACTCCTTATCCGCGGCCTGAAACGTGGTAGCGTTATCACTAAACAGATTTTGACAGACTCCACGACGCCCCACAAAACGCCGATACGCGGTTAGGAACATTCGGGTCGTGAGATCACTTACGACCTCAAGATGGATTGCCCGAGTTGTAAAGCAAACAAAGAGTGCAATATACCCTTTATAACACTTGTACCCACGACCTTTCGCCGAACGTACCTGAAACGGACCGGCATAATCTAACCCTGCAGATAGAAACGGCCGAGCCGGCGTTACCCGCGTGGCCGGAAGACTACCCATCATTTGCCATGCTAATCTGGGTTTCACTCGCTGACAGACGACGCAGTGACGAATTTCAGTTTTCACTAGACGATTCCTGCCTAGAATCCACGCATGCTGCATCACGGTACACAAAGTGAGCGTAGGTCCACCATGAAGACAAGCACGATGTGCATATCGCACAAATAACCGACTAAGCGGCGAACGACGTGGCAAGATAGGCGGATGCTTACGATCATGTGACAGTACCGAATTCCCCAGACGGCCCCCCAACACGCAAAATACCGTCCGACTTGTCTAAAAACGGATCCAAACTAAGTAGCGGGTTACGCTTTGCCAAACTCTTTCCCATCTGCAGTAACTTAATCTCTGCTTCAAATGCATGCGTCTGTGCTAACCTAATCAAAGCAATCCGAGCGCCAGACAACCCTGACGCAGTCAAAAATTCCGGCAATGCAGGAAGATTACCCTTGCGCCTTCGCAAGCCAATTAATGGGCGCAGACAATAAGCCACCACGCGAATTAGCCGAGTCAATGAGGAAAATTTAGTCAAAATCTCCGGATCACTCGGAGTCGCCTCCACAAGCAAAATCTGCGGAACCAGTGCCACCTTGGGCCAATGCTCCTCGTACATCGCAAGCCAATCAGGCCCATGCCACCACAGACGTGCCTCAATCAAGTCTGCAGGCCTACATCCACGCGTAGCCAAATCCGCAGGATTTTCTCCAGTAGGCACATGTGCCCATTTAGCACCCGGCATCTCTGTCTGGATAAAGGACACCCGGTTTGCCACGAAAGTCTTCCAGTGGCATGGGTGTTTCCGAAGCCACATCAGAACAATCTGACTGTCTGACCATGCAAATACTGGTATATTCTGCAAAAAATCAAGCTTCCGAACGTGACGAAGAAGCTTAACAAGCAACATCGCTCCACACAGTTCGAGATTTGGAATGCTCACGGTCTTTATCGGAGCAACCTTACTTTTGGCAGCTAAAAGTACGACACGGAAACGATCATCTGCTTCGTTAATTCGAATATAAACCGCCGCCGCATAAGCGCGGGATGAAGCGTCGGAAAACCCGTGAATTTGCGAACCCGAATCGCAAGAGGCTCCCAACCATCGATTAATTGACAATGCAGGCATGGCCGAAAGTGAATTACAATATTCACTCCATCTATCCTGCACTTCCACCGGTAAAACGGAATCCCAGCCGACCTTCAGAATCCAAAGATCCTGCATTAAGATTTTGGCGCTTATCGTGACCGGAGCCAACCACCCCAGCGGATCAAACAAGCGCGCAATATTTGAAAGGACGGCCCGTTTGGTCACCTCTCTGGACAAATCTTCAAAACCTGACGTGGTGAAACGAAACTCATCGTGATGTGGATTCCACTGAACCCCCAGCGTTTTAACCGACTCATCAAGATTTATCGATTTCGATTCCTCCTTCCCGGGTTGTTGCGCGTTAGGAGGTAACAAATCAGAATGATTCGCGGCCCACTTATCAAGCTCGACGCCCGCCGATTTCAGAAGTTCAATGAGCTCCTGTCTAGTACGCAACGCGATTGAAAGTTCGTCCGCACCCGCAAACGTGTCGTCCACGTACGTATTGAATTCCAAGCATTGAGCTCCGAGTGGAAAACGCGATTTCTCATCCTCCGCTAACTGCAGGAGCGTACGTATCGCAAGATAGAGAGCACACGCCGTCCCATACGTGACGGTGGTCAAACGATATACCACCGGCATCTCCGAAGAACTAGGAGCCCATACTATTCGCTGCAAATCTTGATCATTACGCGCAACGCAAATTTGCCTAAACATCTTGACCACGTCCGCGGTAAACACGAAACGGTACCGACGCCAATTTAGTAAAATCAACGAAAGATCGCGCTGAAGAGCAGGTCCCGCCAAGAGAAAATCATTCAAACAGTGCCCATCGCGGGTCTTTCGCGACGCATCAAAAACCACCCGAATCTTCCATTTCAACGGTGTAGATTGTACAACCGCGTGATGAGGTAAATACCATGCACGCGAATTATCAAGTTCCGTCGCGGGAACTCGCTCCATATGTCCCAAATTTTTGTAGACCGTCATAAATTCGCGATATGCCAAAGCTAATTTCGGATCGCGAGCAAACCGACGATACATATGAGCAAGTGAACCCATGGCCATACGTTTTGTTTCCGGATCGGCAGCAGGAGGCTCAGACTTTAAAGGGAGATGCACAACGAATCGACCGTCAGAATTGCGAACATGCGATTCCCTAATAGCTTTTCACATGCTTCATCTAATGGCTTTAACGTTGAAGTGACCGTGGGTAACTCCTCCAAGGCCCAAAAACCGTTGTAACGACTGGTCTAAGTCCTGCTCTGCAGCACTGTGTAGCATTCGAAGCGGCATTGATTTATGATCGACCGCCCGCCGTGAACCGTCCGAATGCACAGGGCCGGAGACAATCCAGCCGAGTCTTTTGTGCAACCAGAGACGAAGAAGGAAAACTTCGCAACCCCGATCGCAATAGTTGCCCGTAGATATCCGCGCCAAAAATAATATCAACTAATCCCGGCACATAAAATTGCGGGTCAGCCAATGATAATCCTGCGAACATTTCGATATCAAAAGCCATAGCACATCTAGCGGGAAGCTGCGACGTGAGCTTCGGAAGAATCAGAGCTTCCACTTCAATTTGAAACGACGGGTCAACCAAAGAATGTACTTCGAAACTCGTAGTCATACGAGCAGTGCCTGCAGACCTCGCACCGAGACCCAACAAAGGAACGTCAATACGGCGCTTCTCTAAACCTAGCAAGTTAGCGACCGCCTCAGACACAAAAGAGCTCTGGGATCCTTGATCTAACAAGGCCCGCACACGAGACCGCGCCCCGTGCGGTCCCACCAACGTCAATTGAGCCGTTGCAAGCAAGACTGTGCATTTACGCGAAAGAGTGCGAGCAGTGTGCACATTAACCCCCGAAGACGTTGAGGGCTTACCTTCGCGTGCACTATGTGGCTCAACCGAACCATTCTCCTTTGAATGCAAACAACTGGCCTGATCGAAATGAATCAGGGAGTGGTGTTTTTCCTTGCACTGCGCGCAACGAAGCGGGGAAGCGCAATCAGATACCCTATGCCGACCGAAACAGTTAAAGCAAAGATGTAACCGACGTACCTCTCTTCGGCGGTCAAAGGGGTTCTTGGCCTGAAATTTATAGCACTTAGGCAATAAATGCGCACCGGAGCAAATGGGACACTTCGGTCTCCCATCACCAGAATGTTCAGAAAAACCAGCGTGAAATACCTTTCGCGAACCCGGTACCGATCTAGGTAAAGCAGAAGGCTTCTTCTCTGCTTTGGGAGCATTTGAGGCAATCATGCTGAGCGCTTGAACGCGCTTTTCCAAAATTTGGATAAGTCCACGAATTTCGGAAATCTTTCAAGTGGATTTAAAATTGTCTAACTCCGCAACATTGTCTAATACGACGCGACGATCCCTCTCACTCAATTCCGTCTCCCACGCCTTTTGGGATTCGGGGTCCAAACGAGCCGCCAATAAATAAACGAACCATACATCCCAATGACTCACTGGCATTTGTAAATTCGTTAACGCCCGAACTATGCGCTGAGCTTCGTCAGCAAACGAACGTAACTCTATCGCGGACTCTTTCTTTAAATATGGCAAATCCATGAGCCTCTTTAAATGGTTATTCACAACCATTCGCGGATTATGAAAACGCGCCTTAAGAGCCTGCCACGTCGTCGTATAATTCGCATTTGTAGTCGTGACATCCTTGACTAACTCCGCCGCAGTACCCTTTAAACAATTTTTCAAGTATTGCAACTTAGACGCGTCAGCAAGACCGGGTGCATCGTGAACCAGCGTGGTAAATAAGTCACAAAAGTTTTCCCAATCCTCGTATTCGCCGGAAAACGTAGGTAATTCTAACTTCGGAAGCTTAGCTGCACGAGGCTCGGGTGTTATCGAAGAACTGGCTATCGGTGGTCCAGTCGGTAAAGTAGACTGATCCGCAGCCTGTAGTTCCGCTTGTACTGTTAGCAAGAAATCAAGCGTATCCTCGTACGCCGTTTGTAATCGCTGAATCACGTTATCCGTCATATACGCGTCAACCCCAACATCGTCACGAATTGAAATTTCGGCATGCGCACTACGCACATCCCTCCAAATTTCTTGAAGAGACTCAATTCGCGAAGCTATGATATTCCGATTAAACGAGCTGCGCTCCTTCTCTCTTAATCGAGTACTCGTCAACTCGATTTCCGCCAATCGCGAGTATTGCACCACCGTGAGTTTCCTCAATATTGGAGGAGCCATGTTAACCTAAGCTAATAAAATCAAATCCTCAAAGAACAATACTTAATTACTATAACCCAAAGACGTAAAATTATAACTAATAAAAGCAAACTTATATAAAATTAAATTCTATAAATTGAAAAGAAAGTAAAGAATTATTGTACGATAATCCTAGGACTATTAGCTTAGGTTCAAATAAAACAATAAATCTATGTAAACTTATAACTCAAATCCAAATAAAATAATCTGCGTTTTTACGCCTGGAATGCAAGACTCTAACGTTCACGACGACCCGGCACCGCTAGCCCACTTGAGATCGTGGCGACGCAACCACAGTCTGTGTTTATGTTACGACCCTCACCCCTCTAAACGAAAACGCTCGGACAAAGAATTCCCATGCAACGTTTCACGAACGACTCTGAACGCTTAGCCTAGAAATCAATCTCCAGTTTTACCTTCTATATTAGAATCAAAAATCAACAAATCAAATAACCTCGGTTTCAACCAATCACCCCTTCCTCACCCGGAGCAGCAAAAATTGTTCCGAATATTAGAACACAATAATAAAGGGAGAGGAAACGAGGTGCGATTGTTGTCGCCGAGGGTAAATGAAACACAAAGTATTAGATTTTAAAGAACGAACCGAAAACAAATGAATTTATTAATAAATAGAAATAATGACTTTAGAGTTTAGAGGATACCGGCCGTATAAAACCCCAGTCTCAAGTGAGGAAAAAGCCTGGTTCCTTGATCAAATTGAATTACAACAAAATAAAAAGAATAACACAATATAATAAAATAGCAATATAAAAAAGCAAACTTACGACCTAGAGATTAAATATTAATTGAATGATCATTCAAAACTTATAATTATCGCACGCCAGAGCTCTGTACAAACCGTACTCGGATGGCACCTCGCTGACGCCGCAGCCAATCGTCGTGGTCCTCGTAACAAACAAATTCCTGGTCACAGGAGGCGTTCCCCAAGTGGGAACAAATAATCGTGATCACACGATGTTATAATTGCACCTAGTGCATTTCCTGATCACAGGACACGTTCCCCAAGTGGGAACAAAAAATGACCGTGATCACACGGTCCCAAATCGCACTCAGTGCTTCACAATCTAAGGACACACGCCCGACTACTCACGCACGCCAGCCGATTGCCACCGATAAAGATAAATGAAAAAAACGCACAAAATATCTCAAACGCACAAAAAAACAATAAGCAATGCTCAGAAGTCCCTGACCCTCGTCAGAATGAATCAGGCCCAGTCCCGGACTGTCCTTTACACCCCCACACTGCACGCGCCTGCGTATTGCAGCGTGACGCTGATACGCTTGCTCTTCTTCTCGGGGCGCCAAATTCAAAGCCTACCGCTCAATTCAATAAAAGAAAAAAAGTCGCGAAACGCGAACAGATGGGGAATGCCACAATTGCGTACGAAATACACGGGTTTGCAGATGCTTCGCAAGACGCCTATGCGGCTGTGATTTATTTACGTACAATCTCCATCGCGGACGAGGTTGCGTTACATTTACTCATGGCAAAAACGAAGGTAGCACCGTTGGAACCACTCACAATTCCGCGGCTAGAATTATGCGCGTGCGTCCTAATGACGCGATTGATCGAGCAGGTTCAGGCTACATTAAAAATCGATAACGTACCGGCTTACGGTTGGACTGACTTCACCGTTGCATTAGCTTGGATACATAAGCACCCGAGTCAATTAAAAACGTTTACGGCACACCAAGTCGCGGATATACAAAGCCGAGCGCCGAATGCTTCTTGGCGACACGTACCAACCGGTTGGAATCCTGCCGATTGTGCGTCCCGCGGGTTGTCGGTGAAATTGCTGCTTCACCACCCCCTTTGGTGGCACGGTCCTTCCTGTG